>NC_134364.1:129080818-129308022 GCF_048569485.1 Anomaloglossus baeobatrachus
AACTGGGAGGTTATCTGCCCCAAATCTGTCCCAAGTAGCACGTTTGCAGGGATCCGATCAGTTACCCCCACCTCCCTCACCCCCCGCCCTGCGCCCCAGTCCACATAAATGTCAGCAACAGGCAGCGCCGGGTCAGTGCCTCCAATCCCGGAGACAGCGAGGGTTTTTCCAGGGATCAAGTCTTGGGGGGACACCATCTCAGGCCGCACCAGAGTCACCTCCGAGGCGCTGTCTCGCAGTCCTATGGTCACAGACCGGCCGACGGTGACAGGTTGGAAGCTGTCCAGGGACCTACCACCACCCCCACCCACACAATACACCTTGGGCGGCCCTTGGGACGGGGACGGAGCCGGGGCCTTGGGACGCTGAGGGCACATGGCCTTGAAGTGTCCAGGTAGGTTGCACTGGTGGCACCGTCTTGGTTCCGCCACGGGCCTGGAGAGGGGAGTTGAGGGGGACACCCCCTGCAGTCTAGGGGCAGGTGGGGCAGTCGCAGAATTCATCTTACCCCCTCTCCAGGTGCTGCTGGTGGCCGCTCTCCTGGCCTCAGGGGCCCGGTTGTTGGTGTAGTCATCGGCAAGGGCAGCTGTAGCCGTGGACCCCTTTGGCTTCTGGTCTCGGATGAACTGGCGGAGATCCTCAGGGCAGTTCCACAAGAGTTGCTCCGTGATGAACAAGTCCAGGATCTCCGGTCCGGTGGAAAGCTGCAGGCCTTGGGTCCAGTGGTCGGCAGCTCGGGCAAGTGCCCGCCTGTGGTCAGCCCAGGAGTCCTTTGGTCCCTTCTGTAGGCTCCGGAACTTCTTGCGGTAGGACTCTGGAGTGAGGTTGTACTGTTGGATCAGGGCCCGCTTGATGGTGTCGTAGCCCTGATCTGCCTCAGCAGGCAAGTCCCCAAGGATATCCAGGGCCTTACCCCTTAAACGGGGGGTCAGGTATTTGGCCCACTGGTCCTTGTCCAGATGGTGCTGCAAGCAAGTCCGTTCAAAAGCAGTCAGGAAAGAGTCCAAGTCTCCATCCTTCTCCAGCACTGGGAAGTCCTCAACACGGACCTTTGGAAGTTTGGTGTCTTGAAGGTCACGTGTGGCTGATGAGGGCCGGAGCTGAGCTAGATGCAGCTGGTAGTCACGGTCTGCCTGTCGCTCCGCAGCCTCACGCTCTGCCTGGCGCTCTTCACGCGCTGCTTGCCGCTCCGCAGCCACAGCATCACGCGCTGCCTGCCGCTCTGCCCTGCGCTCTGCCATGAGTATCTCGTAGGTATCCCGGTCTCCCGCCTGGAGAAGGGCCATAGCCATTTGGAGAAGGCTATCCGAGCCTCCCAGGCTCGGTGGAATGGCACGTGGTGATCTGCGGCCCGCTGCGGGGCCTGGTGCTTCACTGTCCCTTGCAGAGCGGAGGGCTGGCATCTGGCTCGTTGAGGACCCTTGGGTGAGCTGCTCCTCATCTTGTCCATAATTGCTAGGTTGTGCAATGTCCTCTGCAGAACGGTTTTCTGGCTGCTGCAGGCAGTCTTTAGTGTCTGGGAGTATGGGTCTCACACTCACACACACTATTATCTCGATCCCACCGCTTGCCACCAATATGTCACAAACCACCGGGGGGTCACTCAGAAATCCCCCGCGCTGGCTACCAGTACGTCACAATCGGGGGGTAACAAGTGGGGGTCACCCCTCCTTTATACCTCCCGACCGACAGACAGAGCACGTGACGCGCTCTCTAGCGCCCCTCTTATAGTCAGGCCAATTATGGAATTGCCCCACAATAAGCAAGGAGGCCGCTATACTACTTATGCCGATTATTGAAGGGTCCCCGGTGAGAGTAGGGGATATATTCCCCCGACCTCTGCGGGCGGAATATATAAAATCTCCCCGAATCTCACTGGCCTCCCCACAATAATCCTTGGCACAAACTCGCTGCCACCAACCGATTTACGGTAACTATTAGCCGAACACACAGACGTGGGATTCAAGATCGAGATAACAGAACAGCCCAAGATTAATTATATAATTTAATCAGCCTAAAGCACACTAGAAAATACAATATATACAATAGGGAATCTACAGAATATACATATGTCAGAGTACAGTTACAATCAAAGCATGGTTTACAAACAGGTATGCAAATTCAATCAGTTACCTTGTGCGTCTGGCCACAGGGGGGCGCTGTAGACCAGGTTTCCAGGAACTCCCACAGATGTTTCCTACACGTGACCCCCAGCGAAAGAACGCTGGAAAATGGCCGAAGTAGGGTTATCAACCTGGGCAGATCCAGGTCCCCTCCTACCTTAGTGACCTCACAGGGAAGCACTGCCACTCCCCCTGCATGGATCAGAATTATCCAGCAAAGGGGATATTGGCCATAACTTTGCCTGGGAGCGTCGTAGGCAGACGCCAATGCTCTCATTGTGACAGTTATGAATTTAGCTACAGAACGAGGGGACTCATGACCTGTCTGCCAGTTCCCCATTGGCTGATATCACGCCTGGGGCATTTCCCAATGTCCTGCTCCCATAAAAAAGGGTGTGCCGGCATCGTCTGCATGCGGAGACACCATTTTTATGGTTGCCATATTTATCGGAAATATGGCTTGCGAGATATGAACCATTTTTTACTGGAGTCGTTCTGTCTGGCTATTTCCATAGCCTTGCTAACTAGCTAGCAGCCCTACTACAGGGTGACGGCAGGGAGTCATCCTGTGTCCATTGTTCCCACACCACCTCATCTCCATATCACAGGACATGGCCATGGAGGTGTAAGTGGAACACTGAGAACAAGAAGGGAGGGGGCACTGCCAGGGAGTGATGAGAGCGATCATGACTGGAGTCATAATTCATCTTCATATCCCGGGATTTGCCTCACAGCAGGCTCTCCCGCTTTTGCGACACCTGGCTGCCACGGGTAAAAGACCGCTGGGTGAGAGACATTCTGTCTCACGGTTACAAGATAGAGTTCACCTCTCGTCCCCCGACTCGATTCTTCAGGTCATCCCCGCCTCCCGAGCGAGCCGAGGCTCTTCTGCAGGCGCTGGGCACTCTGAAGGCAGAAGGAGTGGTGGTCCCTGTTCCTCTTCAGCAACAGGGTCACGGTTTTTACTCCAACCTGTTTGTGGTCCCAAAGAAGGACGGGTCTTTCCGTCCTGTCCTGGACCTGAAACTGCTCAACAAACACGTAAAGACCAGGCGGTTCCGGATGGAATCCCTCCGCTCCGTCATCGCCTCAATGTCCCAAGGAGATTTCCTTGCATCGATCGATATCAAAGATGCTTATCTCCACGTACCGATTGCTCCAGAGCACCAGCGCTTCTTGCGCTTCGCCATAGGAGACAAACACCTGCAGTTCGTGGCACTGCCGTTCGGCCTGGCAACAGCCCCACGGGTTTTCACCAAGGTTATGGCTACTGTAGTAGCGGTCCTCCACTCTCAGGGTCACTCGGTGATCCCTTACTTGGACGATCTCCTGATCAAGGCACCCTCTCAAGAGGCATGCCAACACAGCCTCGACGCTACTCTGGAGACTCTCCAGAGTTTCGGGTGGATCATCAATTTTCCAAAGTCGAATCTGACACCGGCCCAATCGCTGACATATCTTGGCATGTAGTTTCATACCCTCTCAGCGATAGTGAAGCTTCCGCTGATCAAGCAGCGGTCGCTACAGAAGGGGGTACAATCTCTCCTTCAAGGTCAGGCACACCCCTTGAGGCGCCTCATGCACTTCCTGGGGAAGATGGTGGCAGCAATGGAGGCAGTCCCTTTCGCGCAGTTTCACCTGCGTCCTCTTCAATGGGACATCCTTCGCAAATGGGACAGGAAGCCGACGTCCCTCGACAGGAACGTCTCTCTCTCAGGCGACCAAAGCTTCCCTTCGGTGGTGGCTTCTTCCCACTTCATTATCGAAGGGGAAATCCTTCCTACCCCCATCCTGGGAGGTGGTCACGACGGACGCGAGTCTGTCAGGGTGGGGAGCGGTTTTTCTCCACCACAGGGCTCAGGGTACGTGGACCCGGCAAGAGTCCTCACTTCAGATCAATGTTCTGGAAATACGGGCAGTGTACCTTGCCCTGAAAGCGTTCCAGCAGTGGCTGGAAGGCAAGCAGATCCGAATTCAGTCGGACAATTCCACAGCGGTGGCATACATCAACCACCAAGGCGGCACACGCAGTCGGCAAGCCTTCCAGGAAGTCCGGCGGATCTTGATGTGGGTGGAAGCCACGGCCTCCACCATCTCTGCAGTTCACATCCCGGGCGTGGAAAACTGGGAAGCAGATTATCTCAGTCGCCAGGGCATGGACGCAGGGGAATGGTCCCTTCACCCGGACGTGTTTCAGGAGATCTGTTGCCGCTGGGGGGTGCCGGACGTCGACCTCATGGCGTCCCGGCACAACAACAAGGTACCGACGTTCATGGCACGGTCTCAAGATCCCAGAGCTATGGCGGCAGACGCCTTAGTTCAGGATTGGTCGCAGTTTCAGCTCCCTTATGTGTTTCCTCCGCTGGCACTGTTGCCCAGAGTGTTACGCAAGATCAGGGCCGACTGCCGCCGCGTCATCCTCGTCGCTCCAGACTGGCCGAGGAGGTCGTGGTACCCGGATCTGTGGCATCTCACGGTCGGCCAACCGTGGGCACTACCAGACCGACCAGACTTGCTGTCTCAAGGGCCGTTTTTCCATCTGAATTCTGCGGCCCTCAACCTGACTGTGTGGCCATTGAGTCCTGGATCCTAGCGTCTTCAGGATTATCTCAAGAGGTCATTGCCACTATGAGACAGGCTAGGAAACCAACGTCCGCCAAGATCTACCACAGGACGTGGAAAATTTTCCTGTCATGGTGCTCTGCTCAGGGTTTTTCTCCCTGGCCTTTTGCCTTGCCCACTTTTCTGTCCTTCCTTCAATCTGGACTGGAAAAGGGTTTGTCGCTCGGCTCCCTTAAGGGACAAGTCTCAGCGTTCTCTGTGTTTTTCCAGAAGCGCCTAGCCAGACTTCCACAGGTACGCACGTTCCTGCAGGGGGTTTGTCACATCGTTCCTCCTTACAAGCGGCCGTTAGAACCCTGGGATCTGAACAGGGTGCTGATGGCTCTTCAGAAACCACCATTCGAGCCAATGAGGGATATTTCTCTCTCACGCCTTTCGCAGAAAGTGGTTTTCCTAGTAGCAGTCACCTCTCTTCGGAGAGTGTCTGAGCTAGCAGCGTTGTCGTGCAAAGCCCCTTTCCTGGTGTTTCACCAGGACAAGGTGGTTTTGCGTCCGGTTCCGGAATTTCTCCCCAAGGTGGTATCCCCCTTTCATCTCAATCAGGATATCTCCTTACCCTCTTTTTGCCCTCATCCAATTCACCAATGTGAAAAGGATTTGCACTTGTTAGATCTGGTGAGAGCACTCAGACTCTACATTTCTCGTACGGCGCCCCTGCGCCGCTCGGATGCACTCTTTGTCCTTGTCGCTGGCCAGCGTAAAGGGTCACAGGCTTCCAAATCAACCCTGGCTCGATGGATCAAGGAGCCAATTCTCGAAGCTTACCGTTCCGCTGGGCTTCCGGTTCCCTCAGGGCTGAAGGCCCATTCTACCAGAGCCGTGGGCGCGTCCTGGGCTTTGAGGCACCAGGCTACGGCTCAGCAGGTGTGTCAGGCGGCTACCTGGTCGAGCCTGCACACTTTCACGAAACACTATCAGGTGCATACCTATGCTTCGGCGGATGCCAGCCTAGGTAGACGAGTCCTTCAGGCGGCGGTTGCCCACCTGTAGGAAGGGGCCGTTTTACGGCTCTATTACGAGGTATTAATTTACCCACCCAGGGACTGCTTTTGGACGTCCCACTTGTCTGGGTCTCCCAATGGAGCGACAAAGAAGAAGGGAATTTTGTTTACTTATCGTAAATTCCTTTTCTTCTAGCTCCAATTGGGAGACCCAGCACCCGCCCCTGTTTTTTTGTGTACACATGTTGTTCATGTTGAATGGTTTCAGTTCTCCGATATTCCTTCGGATTGAATTTTACTTTAAACCAGTTTATAATTTTTTTCCTCCTTCTTGCTTTTGCACCAAAACTGAGGAGCCCGTGGGAGCACGGGGGGTGTATAGGCAGAAGGGGAGGGGCTTTACACTTTTAGTGTAATACTTTGTGCGGCCTCCGGAGGCATAGCCTATACACCCACTTGTCACACTTGTCTGGGTCTCCCAATTGGAGCTAGAAGAAAAGGAATTTACGGTAAGTAAACAAAATTCCCTTCTTTTGCCTTCTGTCCTCTTCACCTTGTTCCTTTTTTGCCTTCTGTCCTCTTCACCTTGTTCCTTTTTTGCCTTCTGTCCTCTTCACCTTGTTCCTTTTTTGCCTTCTGTCCTCTTCACCTTGTTCCTTTTTTGCCTTTTGCTGTCACTCCTACTTGCATTCTTTTCTATTTTTCCGTCTTTATCGTTAACTTTTCTTTTTTTGCTTTTATCTTTTTTTTTTGTGACTTTCTGCCCTCTTCTTTCTTTTCTTTGCCTTCTGTCCGCTTCGCCGCCTTCATTTTTGCCTTCTGTCCTCTTCACTTTCTTTTCTATTTTTACCTTTTGTCCTCTTCACCTTTTTCCCTTTCTTCTTTTGCTGTTACTCCTCCTTGCTTTCTTTTCTATTTTCTGTCTTTTCTTTTTTTGCTTTTTATCTTTTTTTTTTTTTGTGCCTTTTTGCCCTCTTTTCTTTCCTGGCTGCGGTTTTCTCTCGCTTTCGCTCTCGTTTTTTCTTCTTGGCTTTGCTTCTCTCTTGCCTTCCCGCGTCTCCCGGATCTCTCTCGTTTTCTCTTTTCTCGGCTTTGCTTCTCTCGCCTTCCCTCTTCCCGTGTCTCCCGGATGTCTCTCATTAGTTCTTCTTCTTTTCTCGGCTTTGCTTCTCTCTTGCCTTCCCTCTTCCCGCGTCTCCCGGATATCTCTCGTTCTTCTCGGCTTTGCTTCTCTCTTGCTTTCCCTCCTCCGGCGTCTCCCGGATCTCTCTCGTTTTTTCTTCTTCTCGGCTTTGCTTCTCTTTTGCTTTCCCTCCTCCGGCGTCTCCCAGATCTCTCTCGTTTTTTCTTCTTCTCGGCTTTGCTTCTCTCTTGCCTTCCCTCTTCCCGCGTCTCCCGGATCTCTCTCGTTAGTTCTTCTTCTTTTCTCTGCTTTGCTTCTCTCTTGCTTTCCCTCCTCCGGCGTCTCCCGGATCTCTCTCGTTAGTTCTTCTTCTTTTCTCGGCTTTGCTTCTCTTTTTTTTTTGCTTTCCCTCCTCCGGCGTCTCCCGAATCTCTCTCGTTTTTTCTTCTTCTCCGGCTTTGCTTCTCTCTTGCTTTCCCTCCTCCGGCGTCTCCCGGATCTCTTTTTTTCTTCTTCTCCGGCTTTGCTTCTCTCTTGCCTTCCCTCTTCCCGCATCTCCCGGATCTCTCTCGTTAGTTCTTCTTTTCTCGGCTTTGCTTCTCTTGCCTTCCCTCTTCCCGCGTCTCCCGGATCTCTCTCGTTCTTCTCGGCTTTGCTTCTCTTTTGCTTTCCCTCCTCCGGCGTCTCCCGGATCTCTCTCCTTCTTCTCGGCTTTGCTTCTCTCTTGCTTTCCCTCCTCCGGCGTCTCCCGGATCTCGTTCTTCTCGGCTTTGCTTCTCTTTTGCCTTCCCTCCTCCGGCGTCTCCCGGATCTCTCTCGTTCTTCTCGGCTTTGCTTCTCTCTTGCCTTCCCTCCTCCGGCGTCTCCCGGATCTCTCTCGTTCTTCTTCCTCTCCGGCTTTGCTTCTCTCTTGCTTTCCCTCTCTCTTCCCGCATCTCCCGGATATCTCTCGTTAGTTCTTCTTCCTGACGTGGCTTTTGATCCGTGTCTCGGGCTGTGCTGCAGGATGCTCGGCTCCGGATAATTAGATCTGCCGCTTTGATGCCGACTTGACACTGAGCTCGGCCTGGAGGTGTCAGCGACTGCACCTGCGTCTGAGCCCCCCACGTGCTAACCCTTTCAGCGCCAGGCATTGTGGAGACATGGCGCCCCCGCCTCGTCTTTTCTCCGCTTGGATTTTCTGTCATCTTTTATTTATGTGACGTGGAGCATCTCGCGCTGGGGTCATTAGCGCGGCGCCTCGCTCTCAGGCGCGGGTACATCCACACGGAGGCTTCTTTGTACCTGAAAATACATCCGATCCCCACTGGGAAACGTTATGGTAATGGAGGAGTTGTGACAGAATCGTAGATGATGGCGGAAGCTGAATCTGCAACGAAAAAAGGAATTTTATTCTGAAAACTCTAAAGGGTTTTGCGTGATGGCAGTGGCTGGAAATCTACGTCCTCGCTGCAGGGGGACGCCGGGATTGAGAGTCATGACAGGGCACATGATACACAAGTGGGGGTCCATAAAATGATAGTATTGTACCCCATAGTCTGTCTTACACATCGCCCTGGATGATTTAACCCTTCCCTCCCTCTCTCTGCAGAGTTACCGCGACCTGGCACTCGTCAGCCGCGACGGCATGAACATCGTACTCAACAAAATCAACCAGCTGCTAATGGAGAAGTACCTGAAGCTGCAGGACACGTGTCGGACGCAGGTAGGGGGATCCGATGTGAATGGAGACGGGGCTTCCTGCAGGTGATGGTAACATTCTGCACACTGCCACGTCAGCACAACATCGTACGTGGCCTCAATGACGTCTCCTTTCAGCTGGTGTGGCTGGTGCGAGAGCTGGTGAAGAGTGGTGTCCTGGGAGCGGACGGGGTCTGCATGACCTTCATGAAGCAGATCGCGGGTGAGTGCACGGCCGGGAGGGTGGGTGCGATACCGGGCATGTCATGGTGGCAGGAAGGTGGGGGATGATAACGTCTTCTTTGTCTCCTGGCATCCATCACTGTGTGCACAACCCAGGGGGTGACGTATCTGCTAAGAATATCTGGCTGGCGGAGAACGTCCTGGATATTCTGATGGATCAGAGGTGAGTGCTCCCAAGGGTCTCGCCCCAGCGCTGGTGGCTTTACGTTGCCTATACAGGGTTGTCTACCATTTTCTACAGGACCTGCTTTACTGTGTGGGCGACTTTCCCTCACTGCCAGGTTGTCCACACCCCCCCCCCCCCCCCCACTCCCGTCCTACTGGGAAGCTCTGTGGTCATCGTCTGTCCCCGTGGGGACTAATAGTCAGCGTTAGCTCAGAATGTTTAGCTATTTTCAGGCTTCCAAGGAAGAAATGTAAAATGTCTGACTTATAAATAGGACGTGAGCCGCCAGCCGTGAATCCTGCGCTAATTGCTCTATATTGAGAAAGTCAGACATTCCTCAGATTTTTTTTTTTTGTATTCCCTCACTCACTCCTGCTTTCTGCTGCTTCCTTTAGACTTGTATGCAGCCAGTGAGAGCGGGGGAGACATTATATGTAAAAGCGCAGGTGGGTTTTCAGTAGAAACGTGTTTCACCCTGCACGAGGCTCATCAGCGCAGGACAAGACAGAAATGAAAAGTCAGAGAAGACTCGCTGAGTCACTCACTGAGTCTTCTATAGAAATTCTGTTTCTCTCTTTTTGAAGCTCATCAGTGCAGGACGAGACATCAGTCTGTAGAGTTAGAGGGCACCTATACCTAATCACAGATGTGGAGTGGCCGTGGGGGAGCAGAGATGGACGTACTTACATTTTTTTCTGTTCCGGCGAGGCTTTTATACTGACATGATTTATTGCTTTCACATGGATCCTCATGGACGAACGTGTTGACACCTCTGAAATTGTCCCAGAAAATAAAGTATTTCTCTCAGATTATTATTACAATTATATATTTGTTTGTATTGGACAACACGCAAAAACAGAAAAAAAGGCAAATTGGTCATGATTTGAAACAGAACTTCAATAATTGTTGGGACCTTTCCAAAATTGTTGGTAAATAACTTTGTCAAGCGTGTGATGCTCGTTCAGACTCCCCTGTGGCAATAACGGGAGTGGGTAATATGAAAATCACACCTGAAAGCAGATAAAAAGGGGAGAAGTTGACTCCACCTGTGCATTGTGTGTCTGTGTGTGCGCCACACTAAGCATGGAGAACAGAAGGAGGGGAAGAGGAGAGTCTAAGGGCTTGACAAACAATACTGTTGAAAAATGTCAACAATCTCAAGTTTGCAGAGCTCTTGATGTTCCTTTTTCCACGGTGCACAACAAAATCAGAAGTGTACAACTCATGGCATTGTGGCTAAGTTTGCATTTTTTTCTGTTTTTGTTTTGTTTTTTTGTTTTGTTGTGTTCCAATACACACAAAGGAAATAAACGTGTTAAGGCTATGTGCGCACGTTGCGTAAATACATGCAGTTACGCTGCGCTTTGTAGCACAGCGTAACTGCATGCGTCCTGCGTCCCCTGCACAGTCTATGGAGATTGTGCAGGGGCCGTGCGCACGTGGCGTCTAAGAGCGCAGCGCTTCGGCTGCTGCCCGAAGCGCTGCGTTCTAAGAAGTGACATGTCACTTCTTCCGTGCGCTTTGCCGGCAGCCCCCGCTCTGTCTATGGCAGGAGCTGCAGGCAGAGCGCATGGAATCGGCTTTTTTTTTTTTTTTTCTCTACGGACATTTTCTGCAGCGATTTGAAGCGCACGTGTGCTCTTCAGATCGCTGCAGAAATTTCTGCAGGGCTAGTACGCAACGTGCGCACATAGCCTAACACAACCTGTGTAATTGCAATACTATTCTGGGAGAAATACTTCATTTTCTGGAATAATTTCAAGGGTGCCAGCACTTTGGGCCATGACTGTACTCAACACGTCTCTTGTCTTTCAGGGAGTGGGTGATGAAGAGCAGCCTCCTCATTGCCATGTCTGTGTATACTTACCTACGGCTGATAGTCGACCACCATGGTACCCCCCAGCTCCTGGCACTGCGACAGAAGGAGGTGGACTTCTGCACCATGCTGCTAAGAGAACGGGTAACATGTCCCACGCTGCCCCTGAGTTGACCTGCAGTGGTCGTCATCTCAGTACATAGTCTGTTGGAAACGGCCATTTTTAGGCCCAAACAGCCCCTGTCGGCATGTTCACTCACCTTTCCCAGAGACAAACGCTTCTAGAAGCTGTGGTGGCAATGACCTATGGTGGTCTGTATGGGAATACACTGATAGTCACCAGCCGTACATCACCTGCTGTGTACTCAGCTATATGTCACTGAATAACGATCACTGTGTCCTCTGTCATCCTTATCACTCTCATGCTCTCGGGCCGCCTTCCCCTTCCCCTTCCCCCTCCTTTGGCGCTCTCGGGCTGCCTTGCCCCCTTCCCTCCTCCCCTCTTCTGGCTCTCTCGGGCCGCCTTGCCTCTCCCCCCCTCCCCTCCTCTGGCGCTCTCCGTCCGTCTTGCCCCTTCCCCCTTCTTCCTTCCTCTGGTGCTCTTGGGCCGCCTTGCCCCTTCTCCCCTCCTCTGGCGCACTTGGGCCGCCTTGCTCCTTTACCCCCCTCCCCTCCTCTGGCGCTCTCCAGCCGCCTTGCCCCCTCCCCCCCTCCCTCTGGCACTCTCGGGCCGCCTTGCCCCTTCCCCCGCCTCCCTCTGGCACTCTCGGGCCGCCTTGCCCCCTCCCCCCCCTCCCTCTGGCACTCTCGGGCCGCCTTGCCCCTTCCCCCGACTCCCTCTGGCACTCTCGGGCCGCCTTGCCCCCTTCCCCCCTTTTTCTGGCGCTCTCGGGTCGCCTTGCCCCCTCCCTCCCTCCCTCCCTCTGGTGCTCTCGGGTCGCCTTGCCCCCTCCCTCCCTCCCTCTGGCGCTCTCAGGTCGCCTTGCCCCCTTCCTCCCTCCCTCCCTCCCTCTGGCGCTCTCGGGTCGCTTTGCCCCCTTCCTCCCTCCCTCCCTCCCTCCCTCCCTCCCTCCCTCTGGTGCTCTCGGGTCGCCTTGCCCCCTCCCTCCCTCTGGCGCTCTCAGGTCGCCTTGGCCCCTTCCTCCCTCCCTCCCTCCCTCCCTCTGGCGCTCTCGGGTCGCCTTGGCCCCTTCCTCCCTCCCTCTGGCGCACTCGGGTCGCCTTGGCCCCTTCCTCCCTCCCTCTGGCGCTCTCGGGTCGCCTTGGCCCCTTCCTCCCTCCCTCTGGCGCTCTCGGGTCGCCTTGGCCCCTTCCTCCCTCCCTCTGGCGCTCTCGGGTCGCCTTGCCCCCTTCCCCCCCTCTCCCTCTGGCGCTCTCGGGTCGCCTTGCCCCCTTCCCCCCTGTCCCTCTGGCGCTCTCGGGTCGCCTTGCCCCCTTCCCCCCTCTCCCTCTGGCGCTCTCGTGTCGCCTTGCCCCCTTCCCCCCCCTCTCCCTCTGGCGCTCTCGTGTCGCCTTGCCCCCTTCCCCCCCCTCTCCCTCTGGCGCTCTCGTGTCGCCTTGCCCCCTTCCCCCCTCTCCCTCTGGCGCTCTCGTGTCGCCTTGCCCCCTTCCCCCCTCTCCCTCTGGCGCTCTCTGGTCGCCTTGCCCCCTTCCCCCCTCTCCCTCTGGCGCTCTCTGGTCGCCTTGCCCCCTTCCTCCCTCCCTCTGGCGCTCTCGGGCCTCCCATTTGCACGGTCACTGAGCAGATTATGTAACAGTGTCTCTGGCATAACGCAGTGTTATGATTGCTGCTCTGCAGCAGTATATAGTGACTGGCTTGGTCACAGTTATGGCGTGTGCTCCTCGTCCTTCTCACCTTTTTCCTTTTTGTTTTCTGCGCAGTTCATGGACTGCTTTATGATTGGCAGAGACCTGGTGCGGCTGCTGCAGAACGTCGCGCGCCTTCCGGAGTTTGATTCGTTATGGAAGGATATGCTGCACAACCCGCAGGCGCTGAACCCCCAGTTCACAGGTACGTCCCCCCTCAGTAATAGGTGCAGGATCGCGGCCTGGTGCGCCTGGTTTTTGTGCTGCTGATCTCCCCGCTGTGGAGACGGTGGGGGTGCGGATGATGGCGCGCTCCCCCATCCTTCAGACAGAGCTTAATTAGCTCCCCACGCTCCTCCACATCTATTTATATCTGCGCTTCTCGCCTCAGCGACCACCTCTCTGCCCACTGATTGTCCGCAGCAGCGCGCCCTCCCCCTTCTCTGTGAGCCTTTGGTCTGTGAGGTGCTGCAGGATAATGAGGAGTACTACTAGCCCCATCAGATGGGTGGCAGCACTGCAGCTGGGGGGCTGTGTGACAGCCAGTATGGCCGCCATCACCCAGCTCTCCCAGAATCCACAAAGGGTAATCTGCTGCTGCCGCGAGTCGTTTCCGGATGAGATGAGCGGTGGCGGCTGGTGCCCTGCCGCTTCTCACTTTCTGTGCGGCCCTCATCTCTTACCATGTCTCCTTTTCTCCGTCCTCCAGGAATCCTACAGCTTCTACAGTCTCGCACTTCCCGGAAATTCCTAGCATGTCGTCTGACGCCCGATATGGAGACCAAGCTGCTGTTCATGACTTCCCGGGTACAACCTACATCACCCACTGCCCACCTCCAGAGCTGCAATCATTAGTCTTATATCTTGTCCTGTCTGTCCTCTATGCTCTACACTGCCACTGTGCTGTACACTGAGCCCCTGTTGTCCCCCATGCTGTAAACTGAGCTCCTGTTTGTCCCCCATGCTGTACACTGAGCCCCTGTTTGTCCCCCATGCTGTACACTGTGCCCCTGTTTGTCCCCCATGCTGTACAGTGTACACTGAGCTCCTGTTTGTCCCCCATGCTGTACACTGAGCTCCTGTTTGTCCCCCATGCTGTACACTGAGCTCCTGTTTGTCCCCCATGCTGTACACTGAGCTCCTGTTTGTCCCCCATGCTGTACACTGAGCTCCTGTTTGTCCCCCATGCTGTACACTGATCCCCTGTTTGTCCCCCATGCTGTACACTGAGCCCCTGTTTGTCCCCCATGCTGTACACTGAGCCCCTGTTTGTCCCCCATGCTGTACACTGAGCTCCTGTTTGTCCCCCATGTTGTACACTGAGCCCCTGTTGTCCCCCATGCTGTACACTGAGCCCCTGTTGTCCCCCATGCTGTACACTGTGCCCCTGTTTGTCCCCCATGCTGTACAGTGTACACTGAGCTCCTGTTTGTCCCCCATGCTGTACACTGATCCCCTGTTTGTCCCCCATGCTGTACACTGAGCTCCTGTTTGTCCCCCATGCTGTACACTGAGCCCCTGTTTGTCCCCCATGCTGTACACTGAGCTCCTGTTTGTCCCCCATGCTGTACACTGAGCCCCTGTTTGTCCCCCATGCTGTACACTGAGCTCCTGTTTGTCCCCCATGCTGTACACTGAGCCCCTGTTTGTCCCCCATGCTGTACACTGAGCCCCTGTTTGTCCCCCATGCTGTACACTGAGCCCCTGTTTGTCCCCCATGCTGTACACTGAGCCCCTGTTTGTCCCCCATGCTGTACACTGAGCCCCTGTTTGTCCCCCATGCTGTACACTGTGCTCCTGTTTGTCCCCCATGCTGTACACTGTGCCCCTGTTTGTCCCCCATGCTGTACAGTGTACACTGAGCTCCTGTTTGTCCCCCATGCTGTACACTGTGCCCCTGTTTGTCCCCCATGCTGTACACTGAGCCCCTGTTTGTCCCCCATGTTGTACACTGTGCCCCTGTTTGTCCCCCATGCTGTACACTGAGCTCCTGTTTGTCCCCCATGCTGTACACTGAGCTCCTGTTTGTCCCCCATGCTGTACACTGAGCTCCTGTTTGTCCCCCATGCTGTACACTGAGCTCCTGTTTGTCCCCCATGCTGTACACTGAGCTCCTGTTTGTCCCCCATGCTGTACACTGAGCTCCTGTTGTCCCCCATGCTGTACACTGAGCTCCTGTTTGTCCCCCATGCTGTACACTGAGCCCCTGTTTGTCCCCCATGCTGTACACTGTGCTCCTGTTTGTCCCCCATGCTGTACACTGTGCTCCTGTTTGTCCCCCATGCTA
This sequence comes from Anomaloglossus baeobatrachus, assembly GCF_048569485.1. NCBI lineage: Eukaryota > Metazoa > Chordata > Amphibia > Anura > Aromobatidae > Anomaloglossus > Anomaloglossus baeobatrachus. Next base: position 129,095,626 of record NC_134364.1, read on the forward strand.
TACACTGAGCTCCTGTTTGTCCCCCATGCTGTACACTGAGCTCCTGTTTGTCCCCCATGCTGTACACTGAGCCCCTGTTTGTCCCCCATGCTGTACACTGAGCCCCTGTTTGTCCCCCATGCTGTACACTGTGCCCCTGTTTGTCCCCCATGCTGTACACTGAGCTCCTGTTTGTCCCCCATGCTGTACACTGAGCTCCTGTTTGTCCCCCATGCTGTACACTGAGCTCCTGTTTGTCCCCCATGCTGTACACTGTGCCCCTGTTTGTCCCCCATGCTGTACACTGAGCTCCTGTTGTCCCCCATGCTGTACACTGAGCTCCTGTTTGTCCCCCATGCTGTACACTGAGCCCCTGTTTGTCCCCCATGCTGTACACTGTGCCCCTGTTTGTCCCCCATGCTGTACACTGAGCTCCTGTTTGTCCCCCATGCTGTACACTGAGCTCCTGTTTGTCCCCCATGCTGTACACTGAGCTCCTGTTTGTCCCCCATGCTGTACACTGTGCTCCTGTTTGTCCCCCATGCTGTACACTGAGCTCCTGTTTGTCCCCCATGCTGTACACTGAGCTCCTGTTTGTCCCCCATGCTGTACACTGAGCTCCTGTTTGTCCCCCATGCTGTACACTGAGCTCCTGTTTGTCCCCCATGCTGTACACTGTGCCCCTGTTTGTCCCCCATGCTGTACACTGTGCCCCTGTTTGTCCCCCATGCTGTACACTGTGCCCCTGTTTGTCCCCCATGCTGTACACTGAGCCCCTGTTTGTCCCCCATGCTGTACACTGAGCCCCTGTTTGTCCCCCATGCTGTACACTGTGCCCCTGTTTGTCCCCCATGCTGTACACTGAGCTCCTGTTTGTCCCCCATGCTGTACACTGTGCTCCTGTTTGTCCCCCATGCTGTACACTGAGCTCCTGTTTGTCCCCCATGCTGTACACTGTGCCCCTGTTTGTCCCCCATGCTGTACAGTGTACACTGAGCTCCTGTTTGTCCCCCATGCTGTACACTGTGCCCCTGTTTGTCCCCCATGCTGTACACTGAGCCCCTGTTTGTCCCCCATGCTGTACACTGTGCCCCTGTTTGTCCCCCATGCTGTACACTGAGCTCCTGTTTGTCCCCCATGCTGTACACTGAGCTCCTGTTTGTCCCCCATGCTGTACACTGAGCTCCTGTTTGTCCCCCATGCTGTACACTGAGCTCCTGTTTGTCCCCCATGCTGTACACTGTGCCCCTGTTTGTCCCCCATGCTGTACACTGAGCCCCTGTTTGTCCCCCATGCTGTACACTGTGCCCCTGTTTGTCCCCCATGCTGTACACTGAGCTCCTGTTTGTCCCCCATGCTGTACACTGAGCCCCTGTTTGTCCCCCATGCTGTACACTGAGCCCCTGTTTGTCCCCCATGCTGTACACTGTGCCCCTGTTTGTCCCCCATGCTGTACACTGTGCTCCTGTTTGTCCCCCATGCTGTACACTCCCTTCCAGTCTCTCCCCCATGCTGTACACTGAGCCCCTGTTTGTCCACCATGCTGTACACTGAGCTCCTCTCTGTTCTGCTGTTGTAGACTCCCTTCCAGTCTCTCCCCCATGCTGTACACTGCAGCTCTTCTCTCACCCTTTTGGCCTCTTTCCCTCAGGTTCGGTTCGGGCAGCAGAAGCGATACCAGGACTGGTTCCAGCGTCAGTACCTCTCCACCCCGGACAGCCAGTCCCTACGCTGCGATCTGATCCGTTACATTTGCGGCGTGGTGCACCCGTCCAACGAGGTGCTTAGCTCCGACATCCTGCCCCGCTGGGCCATCATCGGGTGGCTACTGACCACCTGTACGGTGAGTGTGCTCGGCATTGTGGGTGCATTACACGCAGGCCTCCTTCTCATGACTCCACCTATGTCTTACAGTCCAATGTGGCCGCCTCCAATGCCAAACTGGCCCTGTTCTACGACTGGCTCTTCTTCAGTCCCGAGAAAGACAGCATCATGAACATTGGTAAGTTTGAGGTGTAGAAGGTGTGATGCTCTGCAGGCTGTGACGTGTAGGACGCGATGCTCTGCTGGCCTCTTGTCTGGCCGTCATTCACTCTCTATGCAGACTCTCCTCATTCCAGTGAGGCCTGGACCTGAGAAGGATGCAACCTTGTCAGTGGCCTTGAGGGTCTGATAATGAGCTCCTCGGTCTCCTCCCAGCGTAATACTGCTGCCTCACACTCCACCTTCTCCACACTCTCTCCCTACTTTGCTCTCCCTAGCTTCTCTCTTCTTTCTCTTCTCTCTTTTTCGCCTCTTCTCTCTTCTCTTTCTCTTCTCACTTTTTCGCCTCTTCTCTCTTCTCTTTCTCTTCTCTCTTTTTCGCCTCTTCTCTCTTTTTCGCCTCTTCTCTCTTTTTCGCCTCTTCTCTCTTTTTCGCCTCTTCTCTCTTTTTCGCCTCTTCTCTCTTTTTCGCCTCTTCTCTCTTTTTCGCCTCTTCTCTCTTTTTCGCCTCTTCTCTCTTTTTCGCCTCTTCTCTCTTTTTCGCCTCTTCTCTCTTTTTCGCCTCTTCTCTCTTTTTCGCCTCTTCTCTCTTTTTCGCCTCTTCTCTCTTTTTCGCCTCTTCTCTCTTTTTCGCCTCTTCTCTCTTTTTCGCCTTCTTCTTCTCTGTTTCGCCTTCTTCTTCTCTGTTTCGCCTTCTTCTTCTCTGTTTCGCCTTCTTCTTCTCTGTTTCGCCTTCTTCTTCTCTGTTTCGCCTTCTTCTTCTCTGTTTCGCCTTCTTTCTTGCTGTCCCTTCTTCTTCTTCTCCTCACCAGGCCTTGCGCCCTCTTTTTCTCGCGGCGCCCTCTTTTTTTCTCATGGTGCCCGCTTTCTCTCTCCGCAGAGCCAGCGATCCTGGTGATGCATCACTCAATGAAGCCGCATCCTGCCATCACAGCCACGCTGCTGGATTTCATGTGCCGGGTAAGAGGTGACAGGTCTACTGAGCTGAGGCCACATATTTTATGGTGATGGAGCCGAATCTCTTGAGTGGGAGCCCACTGTTATCACTGGAGCGTTACCCCCGGCCAGCAGGGGGTGCATCGCACAGGATCTGGGTCCTAGAATCATTTCTTAATCATGGCTGCCCCCCCCATCTCCCCCCCGTCCCCTCCACTGGTCCCTGGAGACACTCAGAAAATGCAAACAATGTGCCCAATTTTGGAGTTGGGCTGCAGTAACACGTCCTGTGGGACCCCCGCCCTCTGCTCTAATCCCCCCCTATTGCAGATGATTGTTCTGTGTGCAGTCTCCAGGTTTTTCTCATTTGCTGCAGATTCTGAATTCTCTGCATTGAAAATTACAAATCATGTGTGACAAACCGAACCGAGCCTGCAGGAGCGTGGTGTACAGTGTGTGGGGGGATATGGGTGATAGGTGTGCTGGCCACAAGGCTCAGGTCATCCCATATTACCCACCTGGAAACTGTACAAGTGCCCATCATCATGGGTGACCTCACCATGTCTTATCTCACAGATCATCCCCAACTTCTACCCACCACTAGAGGGGCACGTGAGGCAGGGCGTCTTCAGCTCCCTCACCCACATCATGGAGAAGAGAGTCCTGGCGTGAGTATAATACTTCCCCTATGTACAAGAATATAACTACTATAATACTGCCTTATGTACAAGAAAATTACTATAATACTGCCCCCTATGTACAAGAATATAACTGCTATAATACTGCCCCCTATGTACAGGAATATAACTACTATAATTGTGGATGGGATTGATAGTACAGTGTCAGTCTTTGCCGATGACACCAAACTATGTAGGATATTAAAAACTGACCTGGATAGTACAATATTACAAAAAGATCTGGATAAGATGTCAGAATGGGCAGATACTTGGCAAATGAGATTTAATGTTGATAAATGTAAAGTAATGCACCTAGAACGGAGTAATCCTATAACTGCGTATACATTAAATGGAAGTAAACTCGGGACTACAGAACAGGAGAAGGACTTGGGTATTCTCATTACAAATAAGCTGAGCAGCAGCACTCAATGTCAAGCAGCAGCTGCTAAAGCAAACAAGATTCTAGGGTGTATAAAAAGAGAGATTAGATCCCGTGATCCCAACGTATTGTTACCCCTCTATAAATCACTTGTAAGGCCACATCTGGAATACGGGATCCAGTTTTGGGCTCCACATTTTAAAAAGGACATTCAGAAGTTAGTAAGTTCAAAGGCGGGCAACTAGATTATTACAAGGAATGGAGGCCTCCCATATGATGGCAGGTTGAAAAAGTTAGATATGTTTAGCTTAGAAAAAAGACGTCTCAGAGGAGATCTCATTATATGTATAAATACATGTGTGGTCAATATAAAGGACTGGCACATGACTTATTCCTTCCAAAAACAGTACTAAGGACCAGGGGGCACTCACTGCGAGTGGAAGAAAAGCGATTCCGAAACCTAAATAGGAAAGGGTTCTTTACAGTTAGAGCGGTCAGACTGTGGAATGCCGACCACAAGAGGTTGTAATGGCAGATACTATAACAGCTTTTAAAAAAGGGCTGGATGATTTCCTCAGTACAAACAACATTGTTGGTTATAAATGACTTAGTGACTAAATGTAGAACTGGTGGAGGAAGGTTGAACTAGATGGACCTAGGTCTTTTTTCAACCTAAGTAACTATGTAACTATGTAACTATATAATACTGCCCCCTATATACAAGAATATAACTGCTATAATACTGCCCTCTATGTACAGGAATATAACTAGTATAATACTGCCCCTATGTACAAGAATATAACTACTATAATACTGCCCCTATGTACAAGAATATAACTGCTATAATACTGCCCTCTATGTACAGGAATATAACTACTATAATACTGCCCCTATGTACAAGAATATAACTACTATAATACTGCCCCCTATGTACAGGAATATAACTACTATAACACTGCCCCTATATACAAGAATATACTATAATACTGCCCCCTATGTACAAGAATATAATAACTACTATAATACTATAATGTAACTATATAATACTGCCCCTATGTACAAGAATATACTATAATACTGCCCCCTATGTACAAGAATATAATAACTACTATAATACTATAATGTAACTATATAATACTGCCCCCTATATACAAGAATATAACTGCTATAATACTGCCCTCTATGTACAGGAATATAACTAGTATAATACTGCTCCTATGTACAAGAATATAACTACTATAATACTGCCCCTATGTACAAGAATATAACTACTATAATACTGCCCCTATGTACAAGAATATAACTGCTATAATACTGCTCCTATGTACAAGAATATAACTACTATAATACTGCCCCTATGTACAAAAATATAACTACTATAATACTGCCCCTATGTACAAGAATATAACTACTATAATACTGCCCTCTATGTACAGGAATATAACTAGTATAATACTGCCCCTATGTACAAGAATATAACTACTATAATACTGCCCCTATGTACAAGAATATAACTACTATAATACTGCCCCTATGTACAAGAATATAACTACTATAATACTGCCCTCTATGTACAGGAATATAACTAGTATAATACTGCCCCTATGTACAAGAATATAACTACTATAATACTGCCCCTATGTACAAGAATATAACTACTATAATACTGCCCCTATGTATAAGAATATAACTACTATAATACTGCCCCCTATGTACAAGAATATAACTACTATAATACTGCCCCATATGTACAGCAATATAACTACTATAATACTGCCCCTTGCACGTTAGTATTGCTATAGTGCCGCCTGTGTGTGGCTCTGCGGTGGTAGTGACTGCTCTTCCGTTCCTCCTTGCAGACATCTTGCTCCTCTTTTCCACAACCCTAAGTTGGATAAGGAGTTGCGCTCGATGCTGAGAGAGAAGTTCCCGGAGTTCTGTAACCTTCCGTCTCCGGCCTCAGAAAGTAAGGGCCTCCCGTGAGTATGTGCCGGCCTCGCTGTCTGTCTCCTCGTTGTCGGCCGCACTCTGTGTCTGCGCCTCCGCTGATGTGAGCTGCGCGCTGCACTTGTGCGGGAGGCGGCCGGCGCGGGAACACATTTACTATAACGCCTTCTCTGCGCCTCCAGTAAAGACGGAGGAGCCGGTGTCTATGGAGATGGATAGCGGACTCGCTGACAAGGACGAGAGCTGCTACGACAGCGCGGAGGCCGCCTTCAGCGACGACGATGAAGAGGTTAACAGCAAGAGTGCAGACAACGGTAATGGCGCTGCTCCAGTGCACCCGCGGTCCCTGCGGCCCCCTGTATTGTACCAGACAGATTTAATAGCGAGGTTCCTATTATATAGATGGTATCGGGCTCTCGCCCCCTACAGGGAAAAAGAGGGAGTTCCGCTTCCACCCCATCAAGGAGCCCATCATCGAGGAACCGGTGGACATAACCCCTTACCTGGAGCAGCTGGAGGAGCCGCTCCGGGAGAAGGTGGTCGCCCTGCAGAAAGAGAGGTACGAGGGTGTGAGTGGGGGGCTCCATGCCCCTTATATTGCATGTTGTCAGGACCCCACCCCGTCTCATGGCCTCCCATCTTCTTGTGTTGCAGTGACATGGAGTCGCAGTGCGAGCTGATGCAGGACATCGTAGAGCAGATTCTGGAGGTGAGTGACATCACAGGCATACTGCGGCGGGTACATGGTGATGTCATCACCGGTAACGTCTCGCTCTCTTCCCCTCTAACAAACAGGACGACTTTGACTCGGAGCAGCTGTCCGTGCTGGCATCCTGCCTCCAGGAGCTATTCAAGGCACATTTCCGGGGCGAGGTCCTTCCGGAGGAGATCACAGAGGAGTAAGTCAGCTGTGCCAACAGTCGCTCCACCCCCTCCTGTGTCGTCACCGGCCGCCCCTCGCCCCCCTCCTGTGCCGTCACCGGCCGCCCCCTCGCCCCCCTCCTGTGCCGTCACTGGCCGCCCCTCCTGTGCCGTCACTGGCCGCCCCTCCTGTGCCGTCACTGGCCGCCCCTCCTGTGCCGTCACTGGCCGCCCCTCCTGTGCCGTCACTGGCCGCCCCTCCTGTGCCGTCACTGGCCGCCCCTCCTGTGCCGTCACTGGCCGCCCCTCCTGTGCCGTCACTGGCCGCCCCTCCTGTGCCGTCACTGGCCGCCCCTCCTGTGCCGTCACTGGCCGCCCCTCCTGTGCCGTCACTGGCCGCCCCTCCTGTGCCGTCACTGGCCGCCCCTCCTGTGCCGTCACTGGCCGCCCCTCCTGTGCCGTCACTGGCCGCCCCTCCTGTGCCGTCACTGGCCGCCCCTCCTGTGCCGTCACTGGCCGCCCCTCCTGTGCCGTCACTGGCCGCCCCTCCTGTGCCGTCACTGGCCGCCCCTCCTGTGCCGTCACTGGCCGCCCCTCCTGTGCCGCCCCTCGCCCCCCCTCGCCCCCCCTCCTGTGCCGTCACTGGCCGCCCCTCGCCCCCCCCCTCCTGTGCCGTCACTGGCCGCCCCTCGCCCCCCCCCTCCTGTGCCGTCACTGGCCGCCCCTCGCCCCCCCCCTCCTGTGCCGTCACTGGCCGCCCCTCGCCCCCCCCCTCCTGTGCCGTCACTGGCCGCCCCTCGCCCCCCCCCTCCTGTGCCGTCACTGGCCGCCCCTCCTGTGCCGTCACTGGCCGCCCCTCCTGTGCCGTCACTGGCCGCCCCTCCTGTGCCGTCACTGGCCGCCCCTCCTGTGCCGTCACTGGCCGCCCCTCCTGTGCCGTCACTGGCCGCCCCTCCTGTGCCGTCACTGGCCGCCCCTCCTGTGCCGTCACTGGCCGCCCCTCCTGTGCCGTCACTGGCCGCCCCTCCTGTGCCGTCACTGGCCGCCCCTCCTGTGCCGTCACTGGCCGCCCCTCCTGTGCCGTCACTGGCCGCCCCTCCTGTGCCGTCACTGGCCGCCCCTCCTGTGCCGTCACTGGCCGCCCCTCCTGTGCCGTCACTGGCCGCCCCTCCTGTGCCGTCACTGGCCGCCCCTCCTGTGCCGTCACTGGCCGCCCCTCCTGTGCCGTCACTGGCCGCCCCTCCTGTGCCGTCACTGGCCGCCCCTCCTGTGCCGTCACTGGCCGCCCCTCCTGTGCCGTCACTGGCCGCCCCTCCTGTGCCGTCACTGGCCGCCCCTCCTGTGCCGTCACTGGCCGCCCCTCCTGTGCCGTCACTGGCCGCCCCCTCCTGTGCCGTCACTGGCCGCCCCTCCTGTGCCGTCACTGGCCGCCCCTCCTGTGCCGTCACTGGCCGCCCCTCCTGTGCCGTCACTGGCCGCCCCTCGCCCCCCCCTCCTGTGCCGTCACTGGCCGCCCCTCGCCCCCCCCTCCTGTGCCGTCACTGGCCGCCCCTCGCCCCCCCCTCCTGTGCCGTCACTGGCCGCCCCTCGCCCCCCCCTCCTGTGCCGTCACTGGCCGCCCCTCGCCCCCCCCTCCTGTGCCGTCACTGGCCGCCCCTCGCCCCCCCCTCCTGTGCCGTCACTGGCCGCCCCTCGCCCCCCCCTCCTGTGCCGTCACTGGCCGCCCCTCGCCCCCCCTCCTGTGCCGTCACTGGCCGCCCCTTGCCCCCCCTCCTGTGCCGTCACTGGCCGCCCCTCGCCCCCCCCCTCTTGTGCCGTCACTGGCCGCCCCTCGCCCCCCCTCCTGTGCCGTCACTGGCCGCCCCTCGCCCCCCCTCCTGTGCCGTCACTGGCCGCCCCTCGCCCCCCCTCCTGGAGGGTCTCTGACAGTCTTCTGTTTATTGGCAGGTCCCTGGAGGAGTCTGTGGGGAAGCCGCTGTACCTGATATTCAGGTGAGTCCTCTCTCCTCTCGCCCCACTGTCACTGCACCAGTGCCACGAAACATCAGCCCTTCTACATCTCCTTCCAGAAACCTGATCCAGATGCAGGAGGATAGCAATGGCTTCTCTCTGCTGCTCGACCTCCTATCCGAGCTTTACCAGAAGCAGCCCAAGATCGGCTACCACCTCCTTTACTACCTGAAGGCCAGGTGAGGGCGCTGCATTACACTCTGTACTGCCTGCTCCGAGGTGAGGGCGCTGCATTACATTCTGTACTCCCTGCCCCCAGGTGAGGGCGCTTCATTACACTCTGTACTCCCTGCCTCCAGGTGAGGGCGCTGCATTACACTCTGTACTCCCTGCCCCCAGGTGAGGGCGCTGTTACACTCTGTACTCCCTGCCTCCAGGTGAGGGCGCTGCATTACACTCTGTACTCCCTGCCTCCAGGTGAGGGCGCTGCATTACACTCTGTACTGCCTGCCCCCAGGTGAGGGCGCTGTTACACTCTGTACTCCCTGCCCCCAGGTGAGGGCGCTGCATTACACTCTGTACTCCCTGCCCCCAGGTGAGGGCGCTTCATTACACTCTGTACTCCCTGCCTCCAGGTGAGGGCGCTGCATTACACTCTGTACTCCCTGCCTCCAGGTGAGGGCGCTGCATTACACTCTGTACTCCCTGCCCCCAGGTGAGGGCGCTGTTACACCCTCTGTACTCCCTTCTCTCTCGCGCCCGGCCCGCTTCCTTCCCCTCATTAGCGCTCATCCTCTGTTCGGTTGTCTAATCTCTGATTAATCTCCACATTGCTGTCTCCTTCCTGTCCTGGTGTGACCGCTGCGGTGATGGCGGGGTCCCTCCAGCGTTAACCCTTACTCTCTCTGCAGTGCGGGGATGGCGGGGTCCCTCCAGCGTTAACCCTTACTCTCTCTGCAGTGCGGGGATGGCGGGGTCCCTCCAGCGTTAACCCTTACTCTCTCTGCAGTGCGGGGATGGTGGGGTCCCTCCAGCGTTAACCCTTACTCTCTCTGCAGTGCGGGGATGGTGGGGTCCCTCCAGCGTTAACCCTTACTCTCTGCGGTGCGGGGACCCTCCAGCATTAACCCTTACTCTCTCTGTAGTAAAGCGGCAGCGGGGAAGATGAACCTGTACGAGTCGTTTGCTCAAGCCACGCAGCTGGGAGATCTGCACACGTGTCTGATGATGGACATGAAGGCGTGCCAGGAGGACGATGTGCGGCTGCTGTGCTACCTGACCCCCTCCATATACAGCGAGGTGAGTGCCGACCCCTCCATATACAGCGAGGTGAGTGCCGACCCCTCCATATACAGCGAGGTGAGTGCCGACCCCTCCATATACAGCGAGGTGAGTGCCGACCCCTCCATATACAGCGAGGTGAGTGCCGACCCCTCCATATACAGCGAGGTGAGTGCCGACCCCTCCATATACAGCGAGGTGAGTGCCGACCCCTCCATATACAGCGAGGTGAGTGCCGACCCCTCCATATACAGCGAGGTGAGTGCCGACCCCTCCATATACAGCGAGGTGAGTGCCGACCCCTCCATATACAGCGAGGTGAGTGCCGACCCCTCCGTGTACAGTACAGCGAGGTGAGTGCCGACCCCTCCATATACAGCGAGGTGAGTGCCGACCCCTCCATATACAGCGAGGTGAGTGCCGACCCCTCCATATACAGCGAGGTGAGTGCCGACCCCTCCGTGTACAGTACAGCGAGGTGAGTGCCGACCCCTCCGTGTACAGTACAGCGAGGTGAGTGCCGACCCCTCCATATACAGCGAGGTGAGTGCCGACCCCTCCATATACAGCGAGGTGAGTGCCGACCCCTCCATATACAGCGAGGTGAGTGCCGACCCCTCCATATACAGCGAGGTGAGTGCCGACCCCTCCATATACAGCGAGGTGAGTGCCGACCCCTCCATATACAGCGAGGTGAGTGCCGACCCCTCCATATACAGCGAGGTGAGTGCCGACCCCTCCATATACAGCGAGGTGAGTGCCGACCCCTCCATATACAGCGAGGTGAGTGCCGACCCCTCCGTGTACAGTACAGCGAGGTGAGTGCCGACCCCTCCGTGTACAGTACAGCGAGGTGAGTGCCGACCCCTCCGTGTACAGTACAGCGAGGTGAGTGCCGACCCCTCCGTGTACAGTACAGCGAGGTGAGTGCCGACCCCTCCGTGTACAGTACAGCGAGGTGAGTGCCGACCCCTCCGTGTACAGTACAGCGAGGTGAGTGCCGACCCCTCCGTGTACAGTACAGCGAGGTGAGTGCCGACCCCTCCGTGTACAGTACAGCGAGGTGAGTGCCGACCCCTCCGTGTACAGTACAGCGAGGTGAGTGCCGACCCCTCCGTGTACAGTACAGCGAGGTGAGTGCCGACCCCTCCGTGTACAGTACAGCGAGGTGAGTGCCGACCCCTCCGTGTACAGTACAGCGAGGTGAGTGCCGACCCCTCCGTGTACAGTACAGCGAGGTGAGTGCCGACCCCTCCGTGTACAGTACAGCGAGGTGAGTGCCGACCCCTCCGTGTACAGTACAGCGAGGTGAGTGCCGACCCCTCCGTGTACAGTACAGCGAGGTGAGTGCCGACCCCTCCGTGTACAGTACAGCGAGGTGAGTGCCGACCGCTCCGTGTACAGTACAGCGAGGTGAGTGCCGACCCCTCCGTGTACAGTACAGCGAGGTGAGTGCCGACCCCTCCGTGTACAGTACAGCGAGGTGAGTGCCGACCCCTCCGTGTACAGTACAGCGAGGTGAGTGCCGACCGCTCCGTGTATGGCGAGGTGGGTGCTGACCCCTCCTTGTACTGTACAGCGAGGTGAGTGCCGACCCCTCCATATACAGCGAGGTGAGTGCCGACCGCTCCGTGTACAGTACAGCGAGGTGAGTGCCGACCGCTCCGTGTATGGCGAGGTGGGTGCTGACCCCTCCTTGTACTGTACAGCGAGGTGAGTGCCGACCCCTCCATATACAGCGAGGTGAGTGCCGACCGCTCCGTGTACAGTACAGCGAGGTGAGTGCCGACCGCTCCGTGTATGGCGAGGTGGGTGCTGACCCCTCCTTGTACTGTACAGCGAGGCGATGTTTTGGTCGTCTGCTCTGTAGACTTTGGTGGTGGCTGCTCTGACCTCCTCCTCTTTTTCAGTTCCCGGATGAGACGCTCCGCAGTGGGGAGCTGCTGAACATGATTGTCGCTGTCATTGACTCCGCCCAGGTACAGTGATTTTTTTAGTTTGTGTGACCCCCGGTGCCACCGCCGCTGTGTGACCCCCGGTGCCACCGCCGCTGTGTGACCCCCGGTGCCACCGCCGCTGTGTGACCCCCCCGGTGCCACCGCCGCTGTGTGACCCCCCCGGTGCCACCGCCGCTGTGTGACCCCCCCGGTGCCACCGCCGCTGTGTGACCCCCCGGTGCCACCGCCGCTGTGTGACCCCCCCGGTGCCACCGCCGCTGTGTGACCCCCCGGTGCCACCGCCGCTGTGTGACCCCCCGGTGCCACCGCCGCTGTGTGACCCGGCCACTGAGCAGATTTCTCTCCGCAGCTGCAGGAGCTGGTGTGTCACGTCATGATGGGAAACCTAGTGATGTTCCGCAAGGACTCGGTGCTCAATATCCTCAGTGAGTGGTGCGCCCCCTGTGGCGGGGGAGGGGTGTGCGGGATGATGGCAGTTGGTGTGGATAAATAAGTGCTCCCGTGTCCTGCAGTTCAGAGCCTGGACTGGGAGACGTTCGAGCAGTACTGTACCTGGCAGCTGTTCCTGGCGCACAACGTTCCTCTGGAGACCATAATCCCCATTCTCCAGCACCTGAAGTACAAAGGTCCGTGTCCCATGAGCCTGAGTGTCACTTACTGCTTGTGAGTGCAGAAGTTTGTGACCCCCCCACCATTCTTACATTACAGAGCACCCGGAGGCGCTGTCTTGCCTGCTGCTGCAGCTGAGGCGCGAGAAGTGAGTGATGGGCGTCATGTGTCTGGAAATGGGGGGCTGCCATCCTTAATGGTGGGGAGTAAGGGTGGGCTGCCGTCATCGGGGCAGCATTGTACTAGGGTTGGTCTTGCCGCTGCCACCTGGTGACTGCAGTATTCGGATTGGCAGTGTCTGCAGTGCCAGTGCTGGGTGGTGGGCCGCTCTGTGGAGCGAGGAGGCACATGACAATCAGTAATTAGCGCCGACTCCTATCTGTACGAGGCTGCAGAGCTGCGCTCTGTAATGAATCCCTTCACTGTGAAGAGAGATAAGACCCGGATACTGAGGGCACGACGCAGAGGAGTGAATCATTATAGCTTGTCTCTTCCCCCCCCCCCCCAAACCCCCGCCCCAGGCCTACAGAGGAGATGGTGAAGATGGTGCTGAGCCGCCCGTATCACCCCGATGACCAGTTCACCACCAGTATCCTGCGCCACTGGTGCCTGAAGCACGATGACCCCTTGGCCGAGCACATAAAGTCCCTGCTCATCAAGAACAACAGCCTCCCACGCAAGCGGCAGAGGTAAGTGGCCGTCCCCCTGCCAACATCTTACCCCTCCACCCCCCCCTTCCCCTCCGCCGACATCTCCCCCCCCCCTTCCTTGCCTGCTGACAACTAATCCCCCACCCCCCCTTTCCCCTTTGCTGACATCTCCCCCTCCTCCCTGCTAGTACAGGTCCCTGAGCAGCATGGCTCCCAGAACAGGACTCCTGACAACTGTCCTGAGTGCTGCGGGGGTCTCTCACTGCACCTGAGCCCCTCACCCTGCTTTTTCTAGCCTTGGAGAGAGAGAGATGGACCCACTGCAGCACCCATACTTGACTCTGGAGATGTCCCCTATACTCGGGAGGCGGGGGGGGGGGGGGAATGTAAGCCGGGGCTCCTATAGACTGTGTCTTTCAGGGTGGGTGGGTCAGGTTTTGGATCTGTGATGATCCCACCATGTTCCTCCTTAGTTTGCGGAGCTCGAGCAGTAAGCTGGCGCAGCTGACATTGGAGCAGATCCTGGAGCATCTGGATAATCTGCGGCTGAACCTGTCCAACACCAAGCAGAACTGTAAGTGACCGGTCTCCTACATGACGGGCAACCAGTCTCCTCCCCTCGGCGGGTCACCCGCGCGCTCCCCTCGGCGGGTCACCCGCGCCCTCCCCTCGGCGGGTATTGTTTTTTTTTTTTTTCTTCCTTTCTCAGTGAAATGTTTCTTCTTGAGACAATTTCCATATGATAGAACCTGGCACTTTACAGGGGTGTGTAGACTTTTGGTATCCACTGTATGTGGAGCAGTATACATATATACTTTTTCTTAGTTTTCAGCCAGACGCCGATCTTGCAGGCTCTGCAGCATGTCCAGGCCAGCTGTGACGAGGTGCACAAGATGAAGTAAGTGTGGAGCCCCACAACAAGAACTTGGCTTGGCTGCCATCTTGTGGTCATTGTGTGTATTTGGGTGCATATGTTTTGGGCTTGGTGGCTGGTGGTGCTGAGAGCTGCTTTCTACCATTAATTAAGGTTCAGCGACCTTTTTGCACTGGCGGAAGAGTATGAAGACTCCACAAAACCGCCCAAGAGCCGGCGGAAAGGTCCCATGACAAGTCCTCGCAGCAGGAAGAATGCGGCACAGCCCGCAAACATGGAAGAGGAGTCCGTGTCCAGCAGTGCCTCGGTGAGTAATGGGGGATCACTGTCCGGAAGTGAAGGACTGGGGAAGAGGCGACTGCTGCCTGACCGGGGAGAGGGAGGGAGGAGAGGCGACTGCTGCCTGACCGGGTGGAGGGGGGGGAGGGAGGAGAGGCGACTGCTGCCTGTCGTGGGGGGGAGGGGGGAGGGAGGGAGGAGAGGCGACTGCTGCCTGTCGTGGGGGGGAGGGAGGGAGGAGAGGCGACTGCTGCCTGACCGGGTGGGGGGGGGGGGGGGGAGGAGAGGCGTCTGCTGCCTGTCGTGGGAGGGAGGAGAGGCGACTGCTGCCTGACCGGGGAGAGGGAGGGAGGAGAGGCGACTGCTGCCTGTCGTGGGGGGAGGGAGGGAGGGAGGAGAGGCGACTGCTGCCTGTCGTGGGGGGGAGGGAGGGAGGAGAGGCGACTGCTGCCTGTCGTGGGAGGGAGGGAGGAGAGGCGACTGCTGCCTGTCGTCGTGGGGTGGGGGGGGGGAGGGAGGAAGGAAGGAGAGGCGACTGCTGCCTGTCGTGGGGGGGAGGGAGGGAGGGAGGAGAGGCGACTGCTGCCTGTCGTGGGGGGGGGGGGGGGGAGGGAGGGAGGGAGGAAGGAGAGGCGACTGCTGCCTGGCAGAGGGAGGACCGGTGACAGTGAGAGGTCAGAAGATTAAAGTGAGTGTCGATTTGGGGGTCACCTCTTTTGATCTGTCACATTTAGGAGGAGGAAGACGCAAAACCAAAACCCTCAAAAAGGAAGCGGAAGGGTTCGGCAGCGGTGGGGTCCGACAGTGATTGATGACTCTGCGACTGATGAGCCCTGGATCTTGTCACATATTTGTTCTCTGGTCTGTAGCGGGCAGCTGCCATCTTGCATTTGGGGCCCAGCCAGCACCCCTGCCCCAAGACCGGCCCGGGACGATGCTTTATACTGCAGCAGATCTCATATTTTCTTACTGAACTGTAAATAATCGACTCCCGACAGAGAACGTCGCCTCAAACCCTGATTTTATAGAAAATAAATATTTTAAAACACAAAAAGATTCCTGATGTCCTGACCTCTCGTATTTTATCAGTGAGGGGGAGGGGCTGTCTAGGATTAGAAAACTAGGAGCCCTCCCTCTTGGCTAACAAGATTAGATTTACATACAGGGAATCAAACGCATCTCGGGTTTGAGCAGTGAGAGTGGGATATGGGTGGGGTGGAGGCCGCACACATGAAGAGGCCGGCCTCACCGAGACATTAGTGGCCAGCTTTGATAAGGAGGCAACTCTTGATCCTGCAGGCCGATGTGACCATGAAAGATGAGCCAGTGGGCTATGGAGAAGGCGGCCGACAGACCCTTGTCAGCAGCTTTTCAGGTTCACACACTACATGTGGATGATAACTGCAGTGTCAGCACAAATAGAGGTCCCGTACGGAGGAGGATTGGCGAATGCAGATTTTAGTCGGCTGACTGGTATCTCGGGAGTGAGCTAATGACATACCGGTCACCCGGGTCCTGTGCACTTGCTCGTGGCTCAGCCCCTTTGGCCCCTGACACGATTGTGGTGTTGGGGACATGGCACTGACCAGACTCTGGAGAAAAGTCGCTTGCTACAAATTTTGACATTTATCTTATTTGTTTACTGTTCTGCCTCTCGTTTCCCTGATTTCTTCCTTTCTTGGGCCTTGTGATGGAGGATCTGCTTTATTGGAATTTTGTCTGTTATACTACATTTAACCACTTGTAATAAAACATTATCTAAGCCGGGCGGGCAATTAATTGTCCAGGCTGACGGGTGGGGAGGCCGCACCAAGAGGCTGGAATTAAATCTGCGCAATATTAATATATTAATTACAAATAATATTAATATAAATAATTAGCACTTAATAATGAGCAAAATTAAGTATGCTAAAGTCTCTCTATATACAGTATGGGCATGTATACAGATCCCTATATACAGTGTGTCCCCACACAGCCCCCTATATACACTATAAGCCCCTACATAGCCTCCTATATACAGTATAAGCACCTACAGCCTCCTATATAGTGTGTCCCCACACAGCCCCCTATATACAGTGTGTCCCCACACAGCGCCCTATATACAGTGTGTCCACCCATATCCTGTCCACCGCCATTAACTTGAGAACGGCGGCAGCTATAGGCATAGAAGTGGTGTCTAGGTATAGTAAAGTAGCCATGCGCTACGCAATGTCCACCTATAGCACCACCTGGGGGAAAACAACGGAGTTAGCATTTTTATTTTGAAAACGGAACGAGATAGAGAAAAAAAGTGAATTACAAAGTTGTAGGACATCATCAATTCAATAGGCATCCACACCTTGCATACAGAAATACTATGATTAGAAGGTGTAAAACTCACAAGGCTGTGGACGTGAAGCGATACCTCATGGAGACCTTCCTACAAGTCATTGGGTATGGGGCTGTGTGGAGTGGCCTCCGCTCTCCTGACCTGACCCCATTGCACTTCTTTCTGTGAGGTCACATCAAACAGCAGGTGTATGCGACCCCTCCCCCAACATTGCAGGACCTACGACCACGTATCACAGAGGCTTGTGCAAACGTGTCCCCTACCATATTGCACAACGTGCAGCAAGATACAGTATGCTGTGCAGAGTCCAGATGTGCATTGCAGCAAGATACAGTATGCTGTGCAGAGGCCAGATGTGCATTGCAGCAAGATACAGTATGCTGTGCAGAGGCCAGATGTGCATTGCAGCAAGATACAGTATGCTGTGCAGAGTCCAGATGTGCATTGCAGCAAGATACAGTATGCTGTGCAGAGGCCAGATGTGCATTGCAGCAAGATACAGTATGCTGTGCAGAGGCCAGATGTGCATTGCAGCAAGATACAGTATGCTGTGCAGAGGCCAGATGTGCATTACAGCAAGATACAGTATGCTGTGCAGAGCCCAGATGTGCATTGCAGCAAGATACAGTATGCTGTGCAGAGGCCAGATGTGCATTGCAGCAAGATACAGTATGCTGTGCAGAGTCCAGATGTGCAGTGCAGCAAGATACAGTATGCTGTGCAGAGGCCAGATGTGCATTGCAGCAAGATACAGTATGCTGTGCAGAGCCCAGATGTGCATTGCAGCAAGATACAGTATGCTGTGCAGAGGCCAGATGTGCATTGCAGCCAGATACAGTATGCTGTGCAGAGGCCAGATGTGCATTGCAGCAAGATACAGTATGCTGTGCAGAGGCCAGATGTGCATTACAGCAAGATACAGTATGCTGTGCAGAGTGCAGATGTGCATTGCAGCAAGATACAGTATGCTGTGCAGAGGCCAGATGTGCATTGCAGCAAGATACAGTATGCTGTGCAGAGGCCGGATGTGCATTGCAGCAAGATACAGTATGCTGTGCAGAGGCCAGATGTGCATTACAGCAAGATACAGTATGCTGTGCAGAGGCCAGATGTGCATTGCAGCAAGATACAGTATGCTGTGCAGAGGCCAGATGTGCATTACAGCAAGATACAGTATGCTGTGCAGAGGCCAGATGTGCATTGCAGCCAGATACAGTATGCTGTGCAGAGGCCAGATGTGCATTGCAGCAAGATACAGTATGCTGTGCAGAGCCCAGATGTGCATTACAGCAAGATACAGTATGCTGTGCAGAGGCCAGATGTGCATTGCAGCCAGATACAGTATGCTGTGCAGAGGCCAGATGTGCATTACAGCAAGATACAGTATGCTGTGCAGAGGCCAGATGTGCATTGCAGCAAGATACAGTATGCTGTGCAGAGGCCAGATGTGCATTGCAGCCAGATACAGTATGCTGTGCAGAGGCCAGATGTGCATTGCAGCCAGATACAGTATGCTGTGCAGAGGCCAGATGTGCATTGCAGCAAGATACAGTATGCTGTGCAGAGGCCAGATGTGCATTACAGCAAGATACAGTATGCTGTGCAGAGTGCAGATGTGCATTGCAGCAAGATACAGTATGCTGTGCAGAGGCCAGATGTGCATTGCAGCCAGATACAGTATGCTGTGCAGAGGCCAGATGTGCATTGCAGCCAGATACAGTATGCTGTGCAGAGGCCAGATGTGCATTGCAGCAAGATACAGTATGCTGTGCAGAGGCCAGATGTGCATTGCAGCCAGATACAGTATGCTGTGCAGAGGCCAGATGTGCATTGCAGCCAGATACAGTATGCTGTGCAGAGGCCAGATGTGCATTGCAGCCAGATACAGTATGCTGTGCAGAGGCCAGATGTGCATTGCAGCCAGATACAGTATGCTGTGCAGAGGCCAGATGTGCATTGCAGCAAGATACAGTGTGCTGTGCAGAGGCCAGATGTGCATTACAGCAAGATAGTGTGCTGTGCAGAGGCCAGATGTGCATTGCAGCAAGATACAGTGTGCTGTGCAGAGGCCAGATGTGCATTGCAGCAAGATAGTGTGCTGTGCAGAGGCCAGATGTGCATTGCAGCAAGATACAGTATGCTGTGCAGAGGCCAGATGTGCATTGCAGCAAGATACAGTATGCTGTGCAGAGGCCAGATGTGCATTGCAGCCAGATACAGTATGCTGTGCAGAGGCCAGATGTGCATTGCAGCCAGATACAGTATGCTGTGCAGAGGCCAGATGTGCATTGCAGCCAGATACAGTATGCTGTGCAGAGGCCAGATGTGCACTGCAGCAAGATACAGTATGCTGTGCAGAGGCCAGATGTGCACTGCAGCAAGATACAGTATGCTGTGCAGAGGCCAGATGTGCATTGCAGCAAGATACAGTATGCTGTGCAGAGCCCAGATGTGCATTACAGCAAGATACAGTATGATGTGCAGAGGCCAGATGTGCATTGCAGCAAGATACAGTATGCTGTGCAGAGGCCAGATGTGCATTACAGCAAGATACAGTATGCTGTGCAGAGGCCAGATGTGCATTACAGCAAGATACAGTATGCTGTGCAGAGGCCAGATGTGCATTACAGCAAGATACAGTATGCTGTGCAGAGGCCAGATGTGCATTACAGCAAGATACAGTATGCTGTGCAGAGGCCAGATGTGCATTGCAGCAAGATACAGTATGCTGTGCAGAGCCCAGATGTGCATTGCAGCAATATACAGTATGCTGTGCAGAGGCCAGATGTGCATTGCAGCAAGATACAGTATGCTGTGCAGAGGCCAGATGTGCATTACAGCAAGATACAGTATGCTGTGCAGAGGCCAGATGTGCATTACAGCAAGATACAGTATGCTGTGCAGAGGCCAGGTGTGCATTGCAGCCAGATACAGTATGCTGTGCAGAGGCCAGATGTGCATTACAGCAAGATACAGTATGCTGTGCAGAGGCCAGATGTGCATTGCAGCAAGATACAGTATGCTGTGCAGAGGCCAGGTGTGCATTGCAGCAAGATAGTGTGCTGTGCAGAGCCCAGATGTGCATTACAGCAAGATACAGTATGATGTGCAGAGGCCAGATGTGCATTGCAGCAAGATACAGTATGCTGTGCAGAGGCCAGATGTGCATTACAGCAAGATACAGTATGCTGTGCAGAGGCCAGGTGTGCATTACAGCAAGATACAGTATGCTGTGCAGAGGCCAGGTGTGCATTGCAGCCAGATACAGTATGCTGTGCAGAGGCCAGATGTGCATTACAGCAAGATACAGTATGCTGTGCAGAGGCCAGATGTGCATTACAGCAAGATACAGTATGCTGTGCAGAGGCCAGATGTGCATTGCAGCACGATACAGTATGCTGTGCAGAGCCCAGATGTGCATTGCAGCAAGATACAGTATGCTGTGCAGAGGCCAGATGTGCATTGCAGCCAGATACAGTATGCTGTGCAGAGGCCAGATGTGCATTGCAGCCAGATACAGTATGCTGTGCAGAGGCCAGATGTGCACTGCAGCAAGATACAGTATGCTGTGCAGAGGCCAGATGTGCATTACAGCAAGATACAGTATGCTGTGCAGAGGCCAGGTGTGCATTGCAGCCAGATACAGTATGCTGTGCAGAGGCCAGATGTGCATTACAGCAAGATACAGTATGCTGTGCAGAGGCCAGATGTGCATTACAGCAAGATACAGTATGCTGTGCAGAGGCCAGATGTGCATTGCAGCAAGATACAGTATGCTGTGCAGAGGCCAGATGTGCATTGCAGCCAGATACAGTATGCTGTGCAGAGGCCAGATGTGCACTGCAGTAAGATACAGTATGCTGTGCAGAGGCCAGATGTGCATTGCAGCAAGATACAGTATGCTGTGCAGAGGCCAGATGTGCATTGCAGCAAGATGCAGTATGCTGTGCAGAGGCCAGATGTGCATTGCAGCAAGATACAGTATGCTGTGCAGAGGCCAGATGTGCATTGCAACCAGATACAGTATGCTGTGCAGAGGCCAGATGTGCATTACAGCAAGATACAGTATGCTGTGCAGAGCCCAGATGTGCATTGCAGCAAGATACAGTATGCTGTGCAGAGGCCAGATGTGCATTGCAGCAAGATACAGTATGCTGTGCAGAGGCCAGATGTGCATTGCAGCAAGATACAGTATGCTGTGCAGAGGCCAGATGTGCATTGCAGCCAGATACAGTATGCTGTGCAGAGCCCAGATGTGCATTGCAGCAAGATACAGTATGCTGTGCAGAGGCCAGATGTGCATTGCAGCCAGATACAGTATGCTGTGCAGAGCCCAGATGTGCATTGCAGCAAGATACAGTATGCTGTGCAGAGGCCAGATGTGTATTGCAGCCAGATACAGTATGCTGTGCAGAGGCCAGATGTGCAGTGCAGCAAGATACAGTATGCTGTGCAGAGGCCAGATGTGCATTACAGCAAGATACAGTATGCTGTGCAGAGGCCAGATGTGCATTACAGCAAGATACAGTATGCTGTGCAGAGGCCAGATGTGCAGTGCAGCAAGATACAGTATGCTGTGCAGAGGCCAGATGTGCATTACAGCAAGATACAGTATGCTGTGCAGAGGCCAGATGTGCATTGCAGCCAGATACAGTATGCTGTGCAGAGGCCAGATGTGCATTACAGCAAGATACAGTATGCTGTGCAGAGGCCAGATGTGCATTACAGCAAGATACAGTATGCTGTGCAGAGGCCAGATGTGCATTGCAGCAAGATACAGTATGCTGTGCAGAGGCCAGATGTGCATTGCAGCAAGATACAGTATGCTGTGCAGAGGCCAGATGTGCATTGCAGCAAGATACAGTATGCTGTGCAGAGCCCAGATGTGCATTGCAGCCAGATACAGTATGCTGTGCAGAGGCCAGATGTGCATTGCAGCCAGATACAGTATGCTGTGCAGAGGCCAGATGTGCATTACAGCAAGATACAGTATGCTGTGCAGAGGCCAGGTGTGCATTGCAGCAAGATACAGTATGCTGTGCAGAGGCCAGATGTGCATTGCAGCAAGATACAGTATGCTGTGCAGAGGCCAGATGTGCATTGCAGCCAGATACAGTATGCTGTGCAGAGGCCAGATGTGCATTACAGCAAGATACAGTATGCTGTGCAGAGGCCAGGTGTGCATTGCAGCAAGATACAGTATGCTGTGCAGAGCCCAGATGTGCATTGCAGCAAGATACAGTATGCTGTGCAGAGGCCAGGTGTGCATTGCAGCAAGATACAGTATACTGTGCAGAGCCCAGATGTGCATTGCAGCAAGATACAGTATGCTGTGCAGAGCCCAGATGTGCATTGCAGCAAGATACAGTATGCTGTGCAGAGGCCAGGTGTGCATTGCAGCAAGATACAGTATACTGTGCAGAGCCCAGATGTGCATTGCAGCAAGATACAGTATGCTGTGCAGAGGCCAGATGTGCATTGCAGCCAGATACAGTATGCTGTGCAGAGGCCAGATGTGCATTACAGCAAGATACAGTATGCTGTGCAGAGGCCAGATGTGTATTGCAGCAAGATACAGTATGCTGTGCAGAGGCCAGATGTGCAGTGCAGCCAGATACAGTATGCTGTGCAGAGGCCAGATGTGTATTGCAGCAAGATACAGTATGCTGTGCAGAGGCCAGATGTGCATTGCAGCCAGATACAATATGCTGTGCAGAGGCCAGATGTGCATTACAGCAAGATACAGTATGCTGTGCAGAGGCCAGATGTGCATTACAGCAAGATACAGTATGCTGTGCAGAGGCCAGGTGTGCATTGCAGCAAGATACAGTATGCTGTGCAGAGGCCAGATGTGCACTGCAGCAAGATACAGTATGCTGTGCAGAGCCCAGATGTGCAGAGCAGCAAGATACAGTATGCTGTGCAGATGCCAGATGTGCATTACAGCCAGATACAGTATGCTGTGCAGAGGCCAGATGTGCATTGCAGCAAGATACAGTATGCTGTGCAGAGCCCAGATGTGCAGAGCAGCAAGATACAGTATGCTGTGCAGAGGCCAGATGTGCATTTCAGCCAGATACAGTATGCTGTGCAGAGGCCAGATGTGCATTACAGCAAGATACAGTATGCTGTGCAGAGGCCAGATGTGCATTGCAGCCAGATACAGTATGCTGTGCAGAGGCCAGATGTGCATTGCAGCAAGAAGATACAGTATGCTGTGCAGAGGCCAGATGTGCATTGCAGCAAGATAAAGTATGCTGTGCAGAGGCCAGATGTGCATTGCAGCAAGATACAGTATGCTGTGCAGAGGCCAGATGTGCATTGCAGCAAGCTACAGTATGCTATGCAGAGGCCAGATGTGCATTGCAGCAAGATACAGTATGCTGTGCAGAGGCCAGATGTGTATTGCAGCAAGATACAATATGCTGTGCAGAGGCCAGATGTGCATTGCAGCAAGAAGATACAGTATGCTGTGCAGAGCCCAGATGTACATTGCAGCAAGATACAGTATGCTGTGCAGAGGCCAGATGTGCATTGCAGCCAGATACAGTATGCTGTGCAGACTCCAGATGTGCATTGCAGCAAGATACAGTATGCTGTGCAGAGGCCAGATGTGCATTGCAGCAAGATACAGTATGCTGTGCAGAGTGCAGATGTGCATTGCAGCAAGATACAGTATGCTGTGCAGAGGCCAGATGTGCATTGCAGCCAGATACAGTATGCTGTGCAGAGGCCAGATGTGTATTGCAGCAAGATACAGTATGCTGTGCAGAGCCCAGATGTGCAGAGCAGCAAGATACAGTATGCTGTGCAGAGGCCAGATGTGCAGTGCAGCAAGATACAGTATGCTGTGCAGAGGCCAGATGTGCATTACAGCCAGATGCAGTATGCTGTGCAGAGCCCAGATGTGCATTACAGCCAGATGCAGTATGCTGTGCAGAGGCCAGATGTGCATTACAGCCAGATACAGTATGCTGTGCAGAGCCCAGATGTGCATTACAGCCAGATGCAGTATGCTGTGCAGAGGCCAGATGTGCATTACAGCAAGATACAGTATGCTGTGCAGAGGCCAGATGTGCATTTCAGCCAGATACAGTATGCTGTGCAGAGCCCAGATGTGCATTGCAGCCAGATACAGTATGCTGTGCAGAGGCCAGATGTATATTGCAGCAAGATACAGTATGCTGTGCAGAGGCCAGATGTGCATTGCAGCAAGATACAGTATGCTGTGCAGAGGCCAGATGTGCATTGCAGCAAGAAGATACAGTATGCTGTGCAGAGGCCAGATGTGCATTGCAGCAAGATACAGTATGCTGTGCAGAGGCCAGATGTGCATTGCAGCAAGATACAGTATGCTGTGCAGAGGCCAGATGTGCATTGCAGCAAGAAGATACAGTATGCTGTGCAGAGCCCAGATGTGCATTGCAGCAAGATACAGTATGCTGTGCAGAGGCCAGATGTGCATTGCAGCAAGATACAGTATGCTGTGCAGAGCCCAGATTTGCATTGCAGCAGGATACAGTATGCTGTGCAGAGGCCAGATGTGCATTACAGCAAGATACAGTATGCTGTGCAGAGGCCAGATGTGCATTGCAGCCAGATACAGTATGCTGTGCAGGGGCCAGATGTGCATTGCAGCAAGAAACAGTATGCTGTGCAGAGCCCAGATGTGCATTGCAGCAAGATACAGTATGCTGTGCAGAGGCCAGATGTGCATTGCAGCAAGATACAGTATGCTGTGCAGAGTCCAGATGTGCATTGCAGCAAGATACAGTATGCTGTGCAGAGGCCAGATGTGCATTGCAGCAAGATACAGTATGCTGTGCAGAGCCCAGATGTGCATTGCAGCAGGATACAGTATGCTGTGCAGAGGCCAGATGTGCATTACAGCAATATACAGTATGCTGTGCAGAGGCCAGATGTGCATTACAGCCAGATACAGTATGCTGTGCAGAGGCCAGATGTGCATTACAGCAAGATACAGTATGCTGTGCAGAGCCCAGATGTGCATTGCAGCCAGATACAGTATGCTGTGCAGAGCCCAGATGTGCATTGCAGCAAGATACAGTATGCTGTGCAGAGGCCAGATGTGCATTACAGCAAGATACAGTATGCTGTGCAGAGGCCAGATGTGCATTACAGCCAGATACAGTATGCTGTGCAGAGGCCAGATGTGCATTGCAGCCAGATACAGTATGCTGTGCAGAGGCCAGATGTGCATTGCAGCAAGATACAGTATGCTGTGCAGAGGCCAGATGTGCATTACAGCCAGATACAGTATGCTGTGCAGAGGCCAGATGTGCATTGCAGCCAGATACAGTATGCTGTGCAGAGGCCAGATGTGCATTGCAGCAAGATACAGTATGCTGTGCAGAGCCCAGATGTGCATTGCAGCCAGATACAGTATGCTGTGCAGAGGCCAGATGTGCATTGCAGCCAGATACAGTATGCTGTGCAGAGGCCAGATGTGCATTACAGCAAGATACAGTATGCTGTGCAGAGGCCAGATGTGTATTGCAGCAAGATACAGTATGCTGTGCAGAGGCCAGATGTGCATTGCAGCAAGATAAAGTATGCTGTGCAGAGGCCAGATGTGCATTGCAGCAAGATACAGTATGCTGTGCAGAGGCCAGATGTGCATTGCAGCAAGCTACAGTATGCTATGCAGAGGCCAGATGTGCATTGCAGCAAGATACAGTATGCTGTGCAGAGGCCAGATGTGTATTGCAGCAAGATACAATATGCTGTGCAGAGGCCAGATGTGCATTGCAGCAAGAAGATACAGTATGCTGTGCAGAGCCCAGATGTGCATTGCAGCAAGATGCAGTATGCTGTGCAGAGCCCAGATGTGCAGAGCAGCAAGATACAGTATGCTGTGCAGAGGCCAGATGTGCATTTCAGCCAGATACAGTATGCTGTGCAGAGGCCAGATGTGCATTACAGCAAGATACAGTATGCTGTGCAGAGGCCAGATGTGCATTGCAGCCAGATACAGTATGCTGTGCAGAGGCCAGATGTGCATTGCAGCAAGATACAGTATGCTGTGCAGAGGCCAGATGTGCATTGCAGCAAGAAGATACAGTATGCTGTGCAGAGGCCAGATGTGCATTGCAGCAAGATACAGTATGCTGTGCAGAGGCCAGATGTGCATTGCAGCAAGATACAGTATGCTGTGCAGAGGCCAGATGTGCATTGCAGCAAGCTACAGTATGCTGTGCAGAGGCCAGATGTGCATTGCAGCAAGATACAGTATGCTGTGCAGAGGCCAGATGTGTATTGCAGCAAGATACAATATGCTGTGCAGAGGCCAGATGTGCATTGCAGCAAGATACAGTATGCTGTGCAGAGGCCAGATGTGCATTGCAGCAAGAAGATACAGTATGCTGTGCAGAGCCCAGATGTACATTGCAGCAAGATACAGTATGCTGTGCAGAGGCCAGATGTGCATTGCAGCCAGATACAGTATGCTGTGCAGACTCTAGATGTGCATTGCAGCCAGATACAGTATGCTGTGCAGAGGCCAGATGTGCATTGCAGCAAGATACAGTATGCTGTGCAGAGTGCAGATGTGCATTGCAGCAAGATACAGTATGCTGTGCAGAGGCCAGATGTGCATTGCAGCAAGATACAGTATGCTGTGCAGAGGCCAGATGTGCATTGCAGCAAGATACAGTATGCTGTGCAGAGCCCAGATGTGCATTGCAGCAGGATACAGTATGCTGTGCAGAGGCCAGATGTGCATTACAGCAGGATACAGTATGCTGTGCAGAGGCCAGATGTGCATTACAGCCAGATACAGTATGCTGTGCAGAGGCCAGATGTGCATTGCAGCAAGATACAGTATGCTGTGCAGAGCCCAGATGTGCATTGCAGCCAGATACAGTATGCTGTGCAGAGCCCAGATGTGCATTGCAGCCAGATACAGTATGCTGTGCAGAGCCCAGATGTGCATTGCAGCAAGATACAGTATGCTGTGCAGAGCCCAGATGTGCATTGCAGCCAGATACAGTATGCTGTGCAGAGGCCAGATGTGCATTACAGCAAGATACAGTATGCTGTGCAGAGGCCAGATGTGTATTGCAGCAAGATACAGTATGCTGTGCAGAGACCAGATGTGTATTGCAGCAAGATACAGTATGCTGTGCAGAGGCCAGATGTGCATTACAGCCAGATACAGTATGCTGTGCAGAGGCCAGATGTGCATTGCAGCAAGATACAGTATGCTGTGCAGAGGCCAGATGTGCATTACAGCCAGATACAGTATGCTGTGCAGAGGCCAGATGTGCATTGCAGCAAGATACAGTATGCTGTGCAGAGCCAAGATGTGCATTGCAGCCAGATACAGTATGCTGTGCAGAGGCCAGATGTGCATTGCAGCAAGATACAGTATGCTGTGCAGAGGCCAGATGTGTATTGCAGCAAGATACAGTATGCTGTGCAGAGGCCAGATGTGCATTGCAGCAAGATACAGTATGCTGTGCAGAGGCCAGATGTGCATTGCAGCCAGATACAGTATGCTGTGCAGAGCCCAGATGTGCAGTGCAGCAAGATACAGTATGCTGTGCAGAGGCCAGATGTGTATTGCAGCAAGATACAGTATGCTGTGCAGAGGCCAGATGTGCATTGCAGCAAGAAACAGTATGCTGTGCAGATCCCAGATGTGCATTGCAGCCAGATACAGTATGCTGTGCAGAGGCCAGATGTGCATTACAGCAAGATACAGTATGCTGTGCAGAGGCCAGATGTGCATTACAGCAAGATACAGTATGCTGTGCAGAGGCCAGATGTGCATTACAGCCAGATACAGTATGCTGTGCAGAGGCCAGATGTGCATTGCAGCAGGATACAGTATGCTGTGCAGAGGCCAGATGTGCATTGCAGCAAGATACAGTATGCTGTGCAGAGCCCAGATGTGCATTGCAGCCAGATACAGTATGCTGTGCAGAGGCCAGATGTGCATTGCAGCAAGATACAGTATGCTGTGCAGAGACCAGATGTGTATTGCAGCAAGATACAGTATGCTGTGCAGAGGCCAGATGTGCATTACAGCCAGATACAGTATGCTGTGCAGAGGCCAGATGTGTATTGCAGCAAGATACAGTATGCTGTGCAGAGGCCAGATGTGTATTGCAGCAAGATACAGTATGCTGTGCAGAGGCCAGATGTGTATTGCAGCAAGATACAGTATGCTGTGCAGAGGCCAGATGTGCATTGCAGCCAGATACAGAATGCTGTGCAGAGGCCAGATGTGCATTGCAGCCAGATACAGTATGCTGTGCAGAGGCCAGATGTGTATTGCAGCAAGATACAGTATGCTGTGCAGAGGCCAGATGTGCATTGCAGCCAGATACAGAATGCTGTGCAGAGGCCAGATGTGCATTGCAGCCAGATACAGTATGCTGTGCAGAGGCCAGATGTGTATTGCAGCAAGATACAGTATGCTGTGCAGAGGCCAGATGTGCATTGCAGCCAGATACAGAATGCTGTGCAGGGCCCAGATGTGCATTGCAGCAAGAAGATACAGATAGAAGCCCATGTGTATTGTTTACTGTAATGCATTGTTAGTCAGTTATTTATTCTATTCACGTTTGGGCATTTTCTAGTGTGTTATTTTATTCACCTGCCTCATTGCATTACATTGTTTAAATCTGTATGCAGGGCCATGCTCTTTTCATTGGGCTGTTTGGCTTGTTGAGGGTGTGGGGTATTTTCTTGGTGCCATATACCATTGACACCAAATATATGATTATAAGCTTGTGCTTTTTTAATTGTTTTTAATGCATGTCTATGGTTGGTTTTTTTGTGTCCAATAAATGATGTTTATTGTTACATTGGTGATCCCACTTTGTTGCACATTTTCTTTCTCTTTTACTGCTCAACTTTACTATACCTAGACACCACTTCTATGCCTATGGCTGCCGCCGTTCTCAAGTTAATGGTGGACACTGTATAGTATGATCCCACATGCAACCAGCTATATAAAGTTATGAGCTTAAAAAAATACATAAAGTGTAAAATTAATAAAAAGGTGAATTTTTTTTCCTTTCTGAGACTGTAATGGAAAATGGACACCAGCATTTAAACATCACATCCAGCAGGTGGTAGTAGAGGTCCCTGTGTGGTCTATTACTGGTGCAGTACTGAGTATATCCAGCAGGTGGTGGTAGAGGTCAGTATGTGGTGTATTACTGGCGCAGTACTGAGAATATCCAGCAGGTGGTAGTAGAGGTCACTGTGTGGTGTATTACTGGTGCAGTACTGAGAATATCCAGCAGGTGGTAGTAGAGGTCAGTATGTGGTGTATTACTGGCGCAGTACTGAGAATATCCAGCAGGTGGTAGTAGAGGTCAGTGTGTGGTGTATTACTGGTGCAGTACTGAGAATATCCAGCAGGTGGTAGTAGAGGTCACTGTGTGGTGTATTACTGGTGCAGTACTGAGAATATCCAGCAGGTGGTAGTAGAGGTCAGTGTGTGGTGTATTACTGGTGCAGTACTGAGAACATCCAGCAGGTGGCAGTAGAGGTCACTGTGTGGTCTATTACTGGTGCAGTACTGAGAATATCCAGCAGGTGGTAGTAGAGGTCACTGTGTGGTCTATTACTGGTGCAGTACTGAGAATATCCAGCAGGTGGTAGTACAGGTCACTGTGTGGTCTATTACTGGTGCAGTACTGAGAATATCCAGCAGGTGGTAGTAGAGGTCAGTGTGTGGTGTATTACTGGTGCAGTACTGAGAATATCCAGCAGGTGGTAGTAGAGGTCACTGTGTGGTGTATTACTGGTGCAGTACTGAGAACATCCAGCAGGTGGCAATAGAGGTCACTGTGTGGTGTATTACTGGTGCAGTACTGAGAATATCCAGCAGGTGGTAGTAGAGGTCAGTGTGTAGTCTATTACTGGTGCAGTACTGAGAACATCCAGCAGGTGGTAGTAGAGGTCACTGTGTGGTCTATTGCTGGTGCAGTACTGAGAATATCCAGCAGGTGGTAGTAGAGGTCACTGTGTGGTGTATTACTGGTGCAGTACTGAGAATATCCAGCAGGTGGTAGTAGAGGTCAGTGTGTGGTGTATTACTGGTGCAGTACTGAGAATATCCAGCAGGTGGTAGTAGAGGTCACTGTGTGGTGTATTACTGGTGCAGTACTGAGAACATCCAGCAGGTGGTAGTAGAGGTCACTGTGTGGTCTATTACTGGTGCAGTACTGAGAATATCCAGCAGGTGGTAGTAGAGGTCACTGTGTGGTGTATTACTGGTGCAGTACTGAGAACATCCAGCAGGTGGTAGTAGAGGTCACTGTGTGGTCTATTACTGGTGCAGTACTGAGAATATCCAGCAGGTGGTAGTAGAGGTCAGTGTGTGGTGTATTACTGGTGCAGTACTGAGAATATCCAGCAGGTGGTAGTAGAGCTCACTGTGTGGTGTATTACTGGTGCAGTACTGAGAACATCCAGCAGGTGGCAATAGAGGTCACTGTGTGGTGTATTACTGGTGCAGTACTGAGAATATCCAGCAGGTGGTAGTAGAGGTCAGTGTGTGGTGTATTACTGGTGCAGTACTGAGAACATCCAGCAGGTG
This sequence comes from Anomaloglossus baeobatrachus, assembly GCF_048569485.1. NCBI lineage: Eukaryota > Metazoa > Chordata > Amphibia > Anura > Aromobatidae > Anomaloglossus > Anomaloglossus baeobatrachus. The sequence goes on from NC_134364.1 coordinate 129,125,894, forward strand.
GTAGTAGAGGTCACTGTGTGGTATATTACTGGTGCAGTACTGAGAATATCCAGCAGGTGGTAGAGGTTAGTATGTGGTGTATTACTGGTGGAGTACTTAGAATATCCAGCAGGTGGTAGTAGAGGTCAGTGTGTGGTGTATTACTGGTGCAGTACTGAGAATATCCAGCAGGTGGTAGTAGAGGTCACTGTGTGGTGTATTACTGATGGAGTACTGAGAATATCCAGCAGGTGGTAGTGGAGGTCACTGTGTGGTCTATTACTGGTGCAGTACTGAGAATATCCAGCAGGTGGTAGTAGAGGTCAGTGTGTGGTGTATTACTGGTGCAGTACTGAGAATATCCAGCAGGTGGTAGTAGAGGTCACTGTGTGGTGTATTACTGGTGGAGTACTTAGAATATCCAGCAGGTGGTAGTAGAGGTCACTGTGTGGTGTATTACTGGTGCAGTGCTGAGAATATCCAGCAGGTGGTAGTAGAGGTCACTGTGTGGTGTATTACTGGTGCAGTACTGAGAATATCCAGCAGGTGGTAGTAGAGGTCAGTGTGTGGTGTATTACTGGTGGAGTACTTAGAATATCCAGCAGGTGGTAGTAGAGGTCAGTGTGTGGTGTATTACTGGTGCAGTACTGAGAATATCCAGCAGGTGGTAGTAGAGGTCACTGTGTGGTCTATTACTGGTGCAGTACTGAGAATATCCAGCAGGTGGTGGTAGAGGTCACTGTGTGGTCTATTACTGGTGCAGTACTGAGAATTACCAGCAGGTGGAAGTAGAGGTCACTGTGTGGTCTATTACTGGTGCAGTACTGAGAATATCCAGCAGGTGGTAGTAGAGGTCACTGTGTGGTGTATCACTGGTGCAATACTGAGAATATCCAGCAGGTGGTAGTTGAGGTCACTGTGTGGTGTATTACTGGTGCAGTACTGAGAACATCCAGCAGGTGGTAGCAGAGGTCACTGTGTGGTCTATTACTGGTGCAGTACTGAGAATATCCAGCAGGTGGTAGTTGAGGTCACTGTGTGGTGTATTACTGGTGCAGTACTGAGAATGTCCAGCAGGTGGTAGTAGAGATCACTGTGTGGTGTATTACTGGTGCAGTACTGAGAATATCCAGCAGGTGGCAGTAGAGGTCAGTGTGTGGTCTATTACTGGTGCAGTACTGAGAATATCCAGCAGGTGGTAGTAGAGGTCACTGTGTGGTGTATTACTGGTGCAGTAGTGAGAATATCCAGCAGGTGGTAGTAGAGGTCAGTGTGTGGTGTATTACTGGTGCAGTACTGAGAATATCCAGCAGGTGGTAGTAGAGGTCTTTGTGTGGTCTATTACTGATGCAGTACTGAGAATATCCAGCAGGTGGTAGTAGAGGTCACTGTGTGGTGTATTACTGGTGCAGTACTGAGAATATCCAGCAGGTGGTAGTAGAGGTCAGTGTGTGGTGTATTACTGGTGCAGTACTGAGAATATCCAGCAGGTGGTAGTAGAGGTCAGTGTGTGGTGTATTACTGGTGCAGTACTGAGAATATCCAGCAGGTGGCAGTAGAGGTCAGTGTGTGGTCTATTACTGGTGCAGTACTGAGAATATCCAGCAGGTGGTAGTAGAGGTCAGTGTGTGGTGTATTACTGGTGCAGTACTGAGAATATCCAGCAGGTGGTAGTAGAGGTCAGTGTGTGGTGTATTACTGGTGCAGTACTGAGAACATCGAGCAGGTGGTAGTAGAGGTCACTGTGTGGTGTATTACTGGTGCAGTACTGAGAACATCCAGCAGGTGGTAGTAGAGGTCACTGTGTGGTCTATTACTGATGCAGTGCTGAGAATATCCAGCAGGTGGTGGTAGAGGTCACTGTGTGGTCTATTACTGGTGCAGTACTGAGAATATCCAGCAGGTGGTAGTAGAGGTCACTGTGTGGTCTATTACTGGTGCAGTACTGAGAATATCCAGCAGGTGGTGGTAGAGGTCACTGTGTGGTCTATTACTGGTGCAGTACTGAGAATATCCAGCAGGTGGTAGTAGAGGTCCCTGTGTGGTGTATTACTGGTGCAGTGCTGAGAATATCCAGCAGGTGGTAGTAGAGGTCCCTGTGTGGTGTATTACTGGTGCAGTACTGAGAATATCCAGCAGGTGGTAGTAGAAGTCACTGTGTGGTCTATTACTGGTGCAGTACTGAGAACATCCAGCAGGTGGTAGTAGAGGTCACTGTGTGGTCTATTATTGGTGCAGTACTGAGAATATCCAGCAGGTGGTAGTAGAGGTCACTGTGTGGTGTATTACTGGTGCAGTACTGAGAATATCCAGCAGGTGGTAGTAGAGGTCACTGTGTGGTCTATTACTGGTGCAGTACTGAGAATATCCAGCAGGTGGTAGTAGAGGTCACTGTGTGGTGTATTACTGGTGCAGTACTGAGAATATCCAGCAGGTGGTAGTAGAGGTCACTGTGTGGTCTATTACTGGTGCAGTACTGAGAACATCCAGCAGGTGGTAGTAGAGGTCACTGTGGTGTATTACTGGTGCTGTACTGAGAACATCCAGCAGGTGGTAGTAGAGGTCACTGTGGTGTATTACTGGTGCAGTACTGAGAACATCCAGCAGGTGGTAGTAGAGGTCACTGTGTGGTGTATTACTGGTGCAGTACTGAGAATATCCAGCAGGTGGTAGTAGAGGTCAGTGTGTGGTCTATTACTGGTGCAGTACTGAGAATATCCAGCAGGTGGTAGTAGAGGTCAGTGTGTGGTCTATTACTGGTGCAGTACTGAGAATATCCAGCAGGTGGTAGTAGAGGTCACTGTGTGGTCTATTACTGATGCAGTACTGAGAATATCCAGCAGGTGGTAGTAGAGGTCACTGTGTGGTGTATTACTGGTGCAGTACTGAGAATATCCAGCAGGTGGTAGTAGAGGTCAGTGTGTGGTGTATTACTGGTGCAGTACTGAGAATATCCAGCAGGTGGTAGTAGAGATCACTGTGTGGTGTATTACTGGTGCAGTACTGAGAATATCCAGCAGGTGGTAGTAGAGGTCAGTGTGTGGTGTATTACTGGTGCAGTACTGAGAACATCCAGCAGGTGGTAGTAGAGGTCAGTGTGTGGTGTATTACTGGTGCAGTACTGAAAACATCCAGCAGGTGGTAGTAGAGGTCACTGTGTGGTCTATTACTGATGCAGTGCTGAGAATATCCAGCAGGTGGTGGTAGAGGTCACTGTGTGGTCTATTACTGGTGCAGTACTGAGAATATCCAGCAGGTGGTAGTAGAGGTCACTGTGTGGTCTATTACTGGTGCAGTACTGAGAATATCCAGCAGGTGGTAGTAGAGGTCCCTGTGTGGTGTATTACTGGTGCAGTGCTGAGAATATCCAGCAGGTGGTAGTAGAGGTCCCTGTGTGGTGTATTACTGGTGCAGTACTGGGAATATCCAGCAGGTGGTAGTAGAGGTCACTGTGTGGTCTATTACTGGTGCAGTACTGAGAATATCCAGCAGGTGGTAGTAGAGGTCACTGTGTGGTCTATTATTGGTGCAGTACTGAGAATATCCAGCAGGTGGTAGTAGAGGTCACTGTGTGGTGTATTACTGGTGTAGTACTGAGAATATCCAGCAGGTGGTAGTAGAGGTCACTGTGTGGTCTATTACTGGTGCAGTACTGAGAATATCCAGCAGGTGGTAGTAGAGGTCACTGTGTGGTGTATTACTGGTGCAGTACTGAGAATATCCAGCAGGTGGTAGTAGAGGTCACTGTGTGGTCTATTACTGGTGCAGTACTGAGAACATCCAGCAGGTGGTAGTAGAGGTCACTGTGGTGTATTACTGGTGCAGTACTGAGAACATCCAGCAGGTGGTAGTAGAGGTCACTGTGGTGTATTACTGGTGCAGTACTGAGAACATCCAGCAGGTGGTAGTAGAGGTCACTGTGTGGTGTATTACTGGTGCAGTACTGAGAATATCCAGCAGGTGGTAGTAGAGGTCAGTGTGTGGTGTATTACTGGTGCAGTACTGAGAATATCCAGCAGGTGGTAGTAGAAGTCACTGTGTGGTCTATTACTGGTGCAGTACTGAGAATATCCAGCAGGTGGTGGTAGAGGTCACTGTGTGGTGTATTACTGGTGCAGTACTGAGAATATCCAGCAGGTGGTAGTAGAGGTCAGTGTGTGGTGTATTACTGGTGCAGTACTGAGAATACCCAGCAGGTGGTAGTAGAGGTCACTGTGTGGTGTATTACTGGTGCAGTGCTGAGAATATCCAGCAGGTGGTAGTAGAGGTCAGTATTTGGTCTATTACTGGTGCAGTACTGAGAATATCCAGCAGGTGGTAGTAGAGGTCAGTGTGTGGTGTATTACTGGAGCAGTACTGAGAACATCCAGCAGGTGGTAGTAGAGGTCACTGTGTGGTCTATTGCTGGTGCAGTACTGAGAACATCCAGCAGGTGGTAGTAGAGGTCAGTATGTGGTGTATTACTGGTGCAGTACTGAGAACATCCAGCAGGTGGTAGTAGAGGTCACTGTGTGGTGTATTACTGGTGCAGTACTGAGAACATCCAGCAGGTGGTAGTAGAGGTCCCTGTGTGTGGTCTATTGCTGGTGCAGTACTGAGAATATCCAGCAGGTGGTAGTAGAGGTCACTGTGCGGTGTATTACTGGTGCAGTACTGAGAATATCCAGCAGGTGGTAGTAGAGGTCACTGTGTGGTGTATTACTGGTGCAGTGCTGAGAACATCCAGTATCCACCACCTGCTGGATGTTCTCAGTACTGCACCAGTAATACACCACACAGTGACCTCTACTACCACCTGCTGGATATTCTCAGTACTGCACCAGTAATACACCGCACAGTGACCTCTACTACCACCTGCTGGATATTCTCAGTACTGCACCAGCAATAGACCACACACAGTGACCTCTACTACCACCTGCTGGATGTTTTCAGTACTGCACCAGTAATACACCACACAGTGACCTCTACTACCACCTGCTCGATGTTCTCAGTACTGCACCAGTAATACACCACACACTGACCTCTACTACCACCTGCTGGATGTTCTCAGTACTGCACCAGTAATACACCACACACTGACCTCTACTACCACCTGCTGGATATTCTCAGTACTGCACCAGTAATACACCGCACAGTGACCTCTACTACCACCTGCTGGATATTCTCAGTACTGCACCAGCAATAGACCACACACAGTGACCTCTACTACCACCTGCTGGATATTCTCAGCACTGCACCAGTAATACACCACACAGTGACCTCTACTACCACCTGCTGGATATACTCAGTACTGCACCAGTAATAGACCACACAGTGACCTCTACTACCACCTGCTGGATATTCTCAGTACTGCACCAGTAATAGACCACACACTGACCTCTACTACCACCTGCTGGATGTTCTCAGTACTGCACCAGTAATACACCACACAGTGACCTCTACTACCACCTGCTGGATATTCTCAGTACTGCACCAGTAATACACCACACAGTGACCTCTACTACCACCTGCTGGATATTCTCAGTACTGCACCAGTAATACACCACACAGTGACCTCTAATACCACCTGCTGGAAATTCTCAGTACTGCACCAGTAATACACCACACTGTGTCCTCTACTACCAACTGCTGGATATTCTCAAAACTGCACCAGTAATACACCACACAGTGACCTCTACTACCACCTGCTGGATGTTCTCAGTAATGCACCAGTAATACACCACACAGTGACCTCTACTACCACCTGCTGGATATTCTCAGTAATGCATCAGCAACACACCACACAGTGACCTCTAATACCACCTGCTGGATATTCTAAGTACTGCACCAGTAATAGACCACACTGTGTCCTCTACTACCACCTGCTGGATATTCTCAGTACTGCACCAGTAATACACCACACTGTGTCCTCTACTACCACCTGCTGGATGTTCTCAGTAATGCACCAGTAATACACCACACACTGACCTCTACTACCACCTGCTGGATATTCTCAGTACTGCACCAGTAATACACCACACAGTGACCTCTACTACCACCTGCTGGATATTCTAAGTACTGCACCAGTAATAGACCACACTGTGTCCTCTACTACCACCTGCTGGATATTCTCAGTACTGCACCAGTAATACACCACACTGTGTCCTCTACTACCACCTGCTGGATGTTCTCAGTAATGCACCAGTAATACACCACACACTGACCTCTACTACCACCTGCTGGATATTCTCAGTACTGCACCAGTAATACACCACACAGTGACCTCTACTACCACCTGCTGGATATTCTCAGTACTGCTCCAGTAATACACCACACACTGACCTTTACTACCACCTGCTGGATATTCTCAGTACTGCACCAGTAATACACCACACAGTGACCTCTACTACCACCTGCTGGATATTCTCAGTACTGCACCAGTAATACACCACACACTGACCTTTACTACCACCTGCTGGATATTCTCAGTACTGCACCAGTAATACACCACACACTGACCTCTACTACCACCTGCTGGATATTCTCAGTACTGCACCAGTAATACACCACACACTGACCTTTACTACCACCTGCTGGATATTCTCAGTACTGCACCAGAAATAAACCACACAGTGACTCATACTACCACCTGCTGGATGTTCTCAGTACTGCACCATTATAAGACCACACAGTGACCTCTACTACCACCTGCTAGATGTTCTCAGTACTGCACCAGTAATAGACCACACAGTGTCCTCTACTAGCACCTGCTGGATATACTCAGTACTGCACCAGTAATAGACCACACAGTGACCTCTACTAGCACCTGCTGGATATTCTCAGTACTGCACCAGTAATAGACCACACAGTGACCTCTACTACCACCTGCTGGATATTCTCAGTACTGCACCATTATAAGACCACACAGTGACCTCTACTACCACCTGCTGGATATTCTCAGTACTGCACGAGTGATAGACCACACAGTGACCTCTACTAGCACCTGCTGGATGTTCTCAGTACTGCACCAGTAATACACCACACACTGACCTCTACTACCACCTGCTGGATGTTCTCAGTACTGCACCAGAAATAAACCACACAGTGACCTCTACTACCACCTGCTGGATATTCTCAGTACTGCACCAGAAATAAACCACACAGTGACCTCTACTACCACCTGCTGGATATTCTAAGTACTGCATCAGTAATACACCACACTGTGTCCTCTACTACCACCTGCTGGATATTCTCAGTACTGCACGAGTGATAGACCACACAGTGACCTCTACTACCACCTGCTGGATATTCTCAGCACTGCACCAGTAATAGACCACACAGTGACCTCTACTACCACCTACTGGATGTTCTCAGTACTGCACCAGTAATACACCACACAGTGACCTCTACTACCACCTGCTGGATATTCTCAGTACTGCACCAGTAATACACCACACACTGACCTCTACTACCACCTGCTGGATATTCTCAGTACTGCATCAGTAATAGACTACACAGTGACCTCTACTACCACCTGCTGGATATTCTAAGTACTGCACCAGTAATACACCACACTGTGTCCTCTACTACCACCTGCTGGATATTCTCAGTACTGCACCAGTAATAGACCACACAGTGACCTCTACTACCACCTGCTGGATGTTCTCAGTACTGCACCAGTAATAGACCACACAGTGACCTCTACTACCACCTGCTGGATTTTCTCAGTAATGCACCAGTAATACACCACACAGTGACCTCTACTACCACCTGCTGGATGTTCTCAGTACTGCACCAGAAATAAACCACACAGTGACCCATACTACCACCTGCTGGATGTTCTCAGTACTGCACCATTATAAGACCACACAGTGACCTCTACTACCACCTGCTAGATGTTCTCAGTACTGCACCAGTAATAGACCACACAGTGTCCTCTACTAGCACCTGCTGGATATTCTCAGTACTGCACCAGTAATAGACCACACAGTGACCTCTACTACCACCTGCTGGAAGTTCTCAGTACTGCACCATTATAAGACCACACAGTGACCTCTACTAGCACCTGCTGGATATTCTCAGTACTGCACCAGAAATAAACCACACAGTGACCTCTACTACCACCTGCTGGAAGTTCTCAGTACTGCACCATTATAAGACCACACAGTGACCTCTACTACCACCTGCTGGATATTCTAAGTACTGCATCAGTAATACACCACACTGTGTCCTCTACTACCGCCTGCTGGATATTCTCAGTACTGCACGAGTGATAGACCACACAGTGACCTCTACTACCACCTGCTGGATATTCTCAGCACTGCACCAGTAATAGACCACACAGTGACCTCTACTACCACCTACTGGATGTTCTCAGTACTGCACCAGTAATACACCACACAGTGACCTCTACTACCACCTGCTGGATATTCTCAGTACTGCACCAGTAATACACCACACACTGACCTCTACTACCACCTGCTGGATATTCTCAGTAATGCACCAGTAATACACCACACAGTGACCTCTACTACCACCTGCTGGATATTCTCACTACTGCACCAGTAATACACCACACAGTGACCTCTACTACCACCTGCTGGATATTCTCAGTACTGCACCAGTAATACACCACACTGTGTCCTCTACTACCACCTGCTGGATATTCTCAGTACTGCACCAGTAATAGACCACACAGTGACCTCTACTACCACCTGCTGGATGTTCTCAGTAATGCACCAGTAATACACCACACAGTGACCTCTACTACCACCTACTGGATGTTCTCAGTACTGCACCAGTAATACACCACACAGTGACCTCTACTACCACCTGCTGGATATTCTCAGTACTGCACCAGTAATACACCACACACTGACCTCTACTACCACCTGCTGGATATTCTCAGTACTGCATCAGTAATAGACTACACAGTGACCTCTACTACCACCTGCTGGATATTCTAAGTACTGCACCAGTAATACACCACACTGTGTCCTCTACTACCACCTGCTGGATATTCTCAGTACTGCACCAGTAATAGACCACACAGTGACCTCTACTACCACCTGCTGGATGTTCTCAGTAATGCACCAGTAATACACCACACAGTGACCTCTACTACCACCTGCTGGATATTCTCAGTACTGCACCAGTAATACACCACACACTGACCTCTACTACCACCTGCTGGATATTCTCACTACTGCACCAGTATTACACCACACACTGCCCTCTACTACCACCTGCTGGATGTTCTTAGTACTGCACCAGTAATAGACCACACAGTGACCTTTACTACCACCTGCTGGATATTCTAAGTACTGCACCAGTAATACACCACACAGTGACCTCTACTACCACCTGCTGGATATTCTCAGTACTGCACCAGAAATAAACCACACAGTGACCTCTACTACCACCTGCTGGATATTCTCAGTACTGCACCATTATAAGACCACACACTGACCTCTGCTACCACCTGCTGGATATTCTCAGTACTGCACCAGTAATACACCACACACTGACCTCTACTACCACCTGCTGGATATTCTCAGTACTGCACCAGTAATACACCACACAGTGACCTCTACTACCACCTGCTGGATATTCTCAGTACTGCACCAGTAATACACCACACTGACCTCTACTACCACCTGCTGGATGTTCTCAGTACTGCACCAGTAATAGACCACACAGTGACCTCTACTACCACCTGCTGGATATTCTCAGTACTGCACCAGAAATAGACCACACAGTGACCGCTACTACCACCTGCTGGACGTTGTCATTACTGCGAAAGTAAAACACCACACAGTGACCTCTACTACCACCTGCTGGATATTCTCAGTACTGCACCATTATAAGACCACACAGTGACGTCTACTACCACCTGCTGGATATTCTCAGTACTGCACCACTAATACACCACACAGTGACCTCTACTACCACCTGCTGGATATTCTCAGTAATGCACCAGTAATACACCACACAGTGACCTCTACTACCCCCTGCTGGATATTCTCACTACTGCACCAGTAATACACCACAAAATGACCTCTACTACCACCTGCTGGACGTTCTCAGTACTGCACCAGTAATACACCACACAGTGACCTCTACTGCCACCTGCTGGATATTCTCAGTACTGCACCAGTAATACACCACACAGTGACCTCTACTACCACCTGCTGGATATTCTCAGTACTGCACCAGTAATAGACCACACAGTGACCGCTACTACCACCTGCTGGACGTTGTCATTACTGCGAAAGTAAAACACCACACAGTGACCTCTACTACCACCTGCTGGATATTCTCAGTACTGCACCATTATAAGACCACACAGTGACCTCTACTACCACCTGCTGGATATTCTCAGTACTGCACCAGTAATACACCACACACTGACCTCTACTACCACCTGCTGGATATTCTCAGTAATGCACCAGTAATACACCACACAGTGACCTCTACTACCACCTGCTGGATATTCTCAGTACTGCACCAGTAATAGACCACACAGTGACCTCTACTACCACCTGCTGGATATTCTCAGTACTGCACCAGTAATACACCACACAGTGACCTCTACTACCACCTGCTGGATATTCTCAGTACTGCACCAGTAATACACCACACAGTGACCTCTACTACCACCTGCTGGATATTCTCAGTACTGCACCAGTAATACACCACACAGTGACCTCTACTACCACCTGCTGGATATTCTCAGTACTGCACCAGTAATACACCACACAGTGACCTCTACTACCACCTGCTGGATGTTCTCAGTACTGCTCCAGTAATATACCACACAGTGACCTCTACTACCACCTGCTGGATATTCTCAGTACTGCACCAGTAATACACCACACAGTAACCTCTACCACCACCTGCTGGATATTCTCAGTACTGCACCAGTAATACACCACACAGTGACCTCTACTACCACCTGCTGGATATTCTCAGTACTGCACCAGTAATACACCACACAGTGACCTCTACTACCACCTGCTGGATATTCTCAGTACTGCACCAGTAATACACCACACAGGGACCTCTACTACCACCTGCTGGATATTCTCAGTAATACACCAGTAATACACCATACACTGACCTCTACTACCACCTGCTGGATGTTCTCAGTAATGCACCAGTAATACACCACACAGTGACCTCTACTACCACCTGCTGGATATTCTCAGTACTGCACCAGTAATACACCACATACTGACCTCTACTACCACCTGCTGGATATTCTCAGTACTGCACCAGTAATACACCACACACTGACCTCTACTACCAACTGGTGGATATTCTCAGTACTGCACCAGTAATAGACCACACAGTGACCTCTACTACCACCTGCTGGATATTCTCAGTACTGCACCAGTAATACACCACACAGTGTCCTCTACTACCACCTGCTGGATATTCTCAGTACTGCACCAGTAATACACCACACAGGGACCTCTACTACCACCTGCTGGATATTCTCAGTACTGCACCAGTAATACACCACACAGTGACCTCTACTACCACCTGTTGGATGTTCTCAGTACTGCACCAGTAATAGACCACACAGTGACCTCTACTACCACCTGCTGGATATTCTCAGTACTGCACCAGTAATACACCACACAGTGACCTCTACTACCACCTGCTGGATATTCTCAGTACTGCACCAGTAATACACCACACACTGACCTCTACTACCACCTGCTGGATATTCTCAGTGCTGCACCAGTAATACACCACACAGTGACCTCTACCAGCACCTGCTGGATATTCTCAGTACTGCACCAGTAATACACCACACAGTGACCTCTACTACCACCTGCTGGATATTCTCACTACTGAACCAGCAACACACCACACAGTGACCTCTACTTCCACCTGCTGGACGTTGTCATTACTGCACCAGTATTAGACCACACAGTGACCTCTACTACCACCTGCTGGATATTCTCAGTACTGCACCAGTAATAGACCACACAGTGACCTCTACTACCACCTGCTGGACGTTGTCATTACTGCACCAGTAATAGACCACACAGTGACCTCTACTACCACCTGCTGGATTTTCTCAGTACTGCACCAGTAATAGACCACACAGTGACCTCTACTACCACCTGCTGGACGTTGTCAGTACTGCACCAGTAATAGACCACACAGTGACCTCTACTACCACCTGCTGGATTTTCTCAGTACGGCACCAGTAATACACCACACAGTGACCTTTACTACCACCTGCTGGATATTCTCAGTACTGCACCAGTAATAGTTACCACAGAGTGACCTCTACTACAACCTGCTGGATATTCTCAGTACTGCACCAGTAATAGACCACACACTGACCTCTACTACCACCTGCTGGATATTCTCAGTACTGCACCAGTAATACACCACACACTGACCTCTACTACCACCTGCTGGACGTTCTCAGTACTGCACCAGTAATACACCACAAGTGACCTCTACTACCACCTGCTGGAAATTGTCAGTACTGCACCAGTCATACACCACACAGTGACCTCCACTACCACCTGCTGGTTATTCTCAGTACTGCACCAGTAATACACCACACAGTGACCTCTACTACCACCTGCTGGATATTCTCAGTACTGCACCAGTAATACACCACACAGTGACCTCTACTACCACCTGCTGGATATTTTCAGTACTGCACCAGTAATACACCACACAGTGACCTCCACTACCACCTGCTGGATGTTCTCAGTACTGCACCAGTAATACACCACACAGTGACCTCTACTACCACCTGCTGGATATTTTCAGTACTGCACCAGTAACACACCACACAGTGACCTCTACTGCCACCTGCTGGATATTCTCAGTACTGCACCAGAAACACACCACACAGTGACCTCTACTACCACCTGCTGGAAGTTCTCAGTACTGCACCATTATAGGACCACACAGTGACCTCTACTACCACCTGCTGGATGTTCTCAGTACTGCACAAGTAATACACCACAAGTGACCTCTACTACCACCTGCTGGAAATTGTCAGTACTGCACCAGTAATACACCACACAGTGACCTCCACTACCACCTGCTGGTTATTCTCAGTACTGCACCAGTAATAGACCACACAGTGACCCCTACTACCACCTGCTGGATATTCTCAGTACTGCACAAGTAATACACCACAAGTGACCTCTACTACCACCTGCTGGAAATTGTCAGTACTGCACCAGTAATACACCACACAGTGACCTCCACTACCACCTGCTGGTTATTCTCAGTACTGCACCAGTAATAGACCACACAGTGACCTCTACTACCACCTGCTGGATATTCTCAGTACTGCACCAGTAATACACCACACAGTGACCTCTACTACCACCTGCTGGATATTCTCAGTACTGCACCAGTAATAGACCACACAGTGACCTCTTCTACCACCTGCTGGATTTTCTCAGTACTGCACCAGTAATAGACCACACAGTGACCTCTACTACCACCTGCTGGATTTTCTCAGTACTGCACCAGTAATAGACCACACAGTGACCTCTACTACCACCTGCTGGACGTTGTCAGTACTGCACCAGTAATAGACCACACAGTGACCTCTACTACCACCTGCTGGATTTTCTCAGTACGGCACCAGTAATACACCACACAGTGACCTTTACTACCACCTGCTGGATATTCTCAGTACTGCACCAGTAATAGTTACCACAGAGTGACCTCTACTACAACCTGCTGGATATTCTCAGTACTGCACCAGTAATACACCACACACTGACCTCTACTACCACCTGCTGGACGTTCTCAGTACTGCACCAGTAATACACCACAAGTGACCTCTACTACCACCTGCTGGAAATTGTCAGTACTGCACCAGTCATACACCACACAGTGACCTCCACTACCACCTGCTGGTTATTCTCAGTACTGCACCAGTAATACACCACACAGTGACCTCTACTACCACCTGCTGGATATTCTCAGTACTGCACCAGTAATACACCACACAGTGACCTCTACTACCACCTGCTGGATATTTTCAGTACTGCACCAGTAATACACCACACAGTGACCTCCACTACCACCTGCTGGATGTTCTCAGTACTGCACCAGTAATACACCACACAGTGACCTCTACTACCACCTGCTGGATATTTTCAGTACTGCACCAGTAACACACCACACAGTGACCTCTACTGCCACCTGCTGGATATTCTCAGTACTGCACCAGAAACACACCACACAGTGACCTCTACTACCACCTGCTGGAAGTTCTCAGTACTGCACCATTATAGGACCACACAGTGACCTCTACTACCACCTGCTGGATGTTCTCAGTACTGCACAAGTAATACACCACAAGTGACCTCTACTACCACCTGCTGGAAATTGTCAGTACTGCACCAGTAATACACCACACAGTGACCTCCACTACCACCTGCTGGTTATTCTCAGTACTGCACCAGTAATAGACCACACAGTGACCCCTACTACCACCTGCTGGATATTCTCAGTACTGCACAAGTAATACACCACAAGTGACCTCTACTACCACCTGCTGGAAATTGTCAGTACTGCACCAGTAATACACCACACAGTGACCTCCACTACCACCTGCTGGTTATTCTCAGTACTGCACCAGTAATAGACCACACAGTGACCTCTACTACCACCTGCTGGATATTCTCAGTACTGCACCAGTAATACACCACACAGTGACCTCTACTACCACCTGCTGGATATTCTCAGTACTGCACCAGTAATAGACCACACAGTGACCTCTTCTACCACCTGCTGGATTTTCTCAGTACTGCACCAGTAATAGACCACACAGTGACCTCTACTACCACCTGCTGGATATTCTCAGTACTGCACCAGTAATACACCACACAGTGACCTCTACTACCACCTGCTGGATATACTCAGTACTGCACCAGTAATACACCACACAGTGACCTCTACTACCACCTGCTGGATATTCTCAGTACTGCACCAGTAATACACCACACAGTGACCTCTACTACCACCTGCTGGATATTCTCAGTAATGCACCAGTAATACACCACACACTGACCTCTACTACCACCTGCTGGACGTTGTCATTACTGCACCAGTAATACACCACACAGTGACCTCTACTACCACCTGCTGGATATTCTCAGTACTGCACCAGTAATACACCACAGTGACCTCTACTACCACCTGCTGGATGTTCTCAGTACTGCACCAGTAATAGATCACATAGTGTCCTCTACTACCACCTGCTGGATATTCTCAGTACTGCAGCAGTAACACACCACACAGTGACCTCTACTACCACCTGCTGGATGTTCTCAGTACTGCACCACTAATACACCACACAGTGACCTCTACTACCACCTGCTGGATATTCTCAGTACTGCACCAGTAATACACCACACAGTGACCTCTACTACCACCTGCTGGAAGTTCTCAGTACTGCACCAGTAATACACCACACAGTGACCTCTACTACCACCTGCTGGATGTTCTCAGTACTGCACCAGTAATACACCACAAGTTACCTCTACTACCACCTGCTGGACGTTGTCAGTACTGCACCAGTAATAGACCACACAGTGACCTCTACTACCACCTGCTGGTTATTCTTAGTATTGCACCAGTAATAGTTACCACACAGTGACCTCTACTACCACCTGCTGGATATTCTCACTACTGCACCAGTAATAGACCACACAGTGACCTCTACTACCACCTGCTGGATATTCTCACTCCTGCACCAGTAATACACCACACAGGGACCTCTACTACCACCTGCTGGATATTCTCAGTACTGCACCAGTAATACACCACACAGTGACCTCTACTACCACCTGCTGGATATTCTCAGTACTGCACCAGCAACACACCACACAGTGACCTCTACTACCACCTGCTGGATATTCTCACTACTGCACCAGCAACACACCACACAGTGACCTCTACTACCACCTGCTGGACGTTGTCATTACTGCACCAGTATTAGACCACACAGTGACCTCTACTACCACCTGCTGGATATTCTCAGTACTGCACCAGTAATAGACCACACAGTGACCTCTACTACCACCTGCTGGACGTTGTGAGTACTGCACCAGTAATACACCACACACTGACCTCTACTACCACCTGCTGGACGTTGTCATTACTGCACCAGTAATAGACCACACAGTGACCTCTACTACCACCTGCTGGATTTTCTCAGTACTGCACCAGTAATAGACCACACAGTGACCTCTACTACCACCTGCTGGACGTTGTGAGTACTGCACCAGTAATACACCACACACTGACCTCTACTACCACCTGCTGGACGTTGTCAGTACTGCACCAGTAATAGACCACACAGTGACCTCTACTACCACCTGCTGGATTTTCTCAGTACGGCACCAGTAATACACCACACAGTGACCTTTACTACCACCTGCTGGATATTCTCAGTACTGCACCAGTAATAGTTACCACAGAGTGACCTCTACTACAACCTGCTGGATATTCTCAGTACTGCACCAGTAATAGACCACACACTGACCTCTACTACCACCTGCTGGATATTCTCAGTACTGCACCAGTAATACACCACACACTGACCTCTACTACCACCTGCTGGACGTTCTCAGTACTGCACCAGTAATACACCACACAGTGACCTCTACTACCACCTGCTGGATGTTCTCAGTACTGCACCAGTAATAGATCACACAGTGTCCTCTACTACCACCTGCTGGATATTCTCAGTACTGCACCAGTAATACACCACACACTGACCTCTACTACCACCGGCTGGATATACTCAGTACTGCACCAGTAATACACCACACAGTGACCTCTACTACCAACTGCTGGATATTCTCAGTACTGCACCAGTAATAGACCACACAGTGACCTCTACTACCACCTGCTGGATATTCTCAGTACTGCACCAGTAATACACCACACACTGACCTCTACTACCACCTGCTGGATATTCTCAGTACTGCACCAGTAATAGACCACACAGTGACCTCTACTACCACCTGCTGGATATTCTCAGTACTGCACCAGTAATACACCACACAGTGACCTCTACTACCAACTGCTGGATATTCTCAGTACTGCACCAGTAATACACCACACTGACCTCTACTACCACCTGCTGGATATTCTCAGTAATGCACCAGTAATACACCATACACTGACCTCTACTACCACCTGCTGGATGTTCTCAGTAATGCACCAGTAATACACCACACAGTGACCTCTACTACCACCTGCTGGATATTCTCAGTACTGCACCAGTAATAGACCACACAGTGACCTCTACTACCACCTGCTGGATATTCTCAGTACTGCACCAGTAATAGACCACATACTGACCTCTACTACCACCTGCTGGATATTCTCAGTACTGCACCAGTAATACACCACACACTGACCTCTACTACCAATTGGTGGATATTCTCAGTACTGCACCAGTAACACACCACACAGTGACCTCTACTGCCACCTGCTGGATATTCTCAGTACTGCACCAGTAACACACCACACAGTGACCTCTACTACCACCTGCTGGAAGTTCTCAGTACTGCACCATTATAGGACCACACAGTGACCTCTACTACCACCTGCTGGATATTCTCAGTACTGCACCAGTAATACACCACACACTGACCTCCACTACCACCTGCTGGATATTCTCAGTACTGCACCAGTAATACACCACACAGTAACCTCTACTACCACCTGCTGGATGTTCTCAGTACTGCACCAGTAATAGACTACACAGTGACCCCCTACTACCACCTGCTGGATATTCTCAGTACTGCACCAGTAATACACCACAAGTGACCTCTACTACCACCTGCTGGATATTCTCAGTACTGCACCAGTAATACACCACACACTGACCTCTACTACCACCTGCTGGAAATTGTCAGTACTGCACCAGTAATACACCACACACTGACCTCTACTACCACCTGCTGGATATTCTCAGTACTGCACCAGTCATACACCACACAGTGACCTCCACTACCACCTGCTGGATATTCTCAGTACTGCACCAGTAATACACCACACAGTGACCTCTACTACCACCTGCTGGATATTTTCAGTACTGCACCAGTAATACACCACACAGTGACCTCCACTACCACCTGCTGGATGTTCTCAGTACTGCACCAGTAATACACCACACAGTGACCTCTACTACCACCTGCTGGATATTCTCAGTACTGCACCAGTAATACACCACACAGTGACCTCTACTACCACCTGCTGGATATTTTCAGTACTGCACCAGTAATACACCACACAGTGACCTCCACTACCACCTGCTGGATGTTCTCAGTACTGCACCAGTAATACACCACACAGTGACCTCCACTACCACCTGCTGGATGTTCTCAGTACTGCACCAGTAATACACCACACAGTGACCTCCACTACCATCTGCTGGATGTTCTCAGTACTGCACCAGTAATACACCACACAGTGACCTCTACTACCACCTGCTGGATATTTTCAGTACTGCACCAGTAACACACCACACAGTGACCTCTACTGCCACCTGCTGGATATTCTCAGTACTGCACCAGAAACACACCACACAGTGACCTCTACTACCACCTGCTGGATATACTCAGTACTGCACCAGTAATACACCACACAGTGACCTCTACTACCACCTGCTGGATATTCTCAGCACTGCACCAGTAATACACCACACAGTGACCTCTACTACCAACTGCTGGATATTCTCAGTACTGCACCAGTAATAGACCACACAGTGACCTCTACTACCACCTGCTGGATATTCTCAGTACTGCACCAGTAATACACCACACACTGACCTCTACTACCACCTGCTGGATATTCTCAGTACTGCACCAGTAATAGACCACACAGTGACCTCTACTACCACCTGCTGGATATTCTCAGTACTGCACCAGTAATACACCACACAGTGACCTCTACTACCAACTGCTGGATATTCTCAGTACTGCACCAGTAATACACCACACTGACCTCTACTACCACCTGCTGGATATTCTCAGTAATACACCAGTAATACACCATACACTGACCTCTACTACCACCTGCTGGATGTTCTCAGTAATGCACCAGTAATACACCACACAGTGACCTCTACTACCACCTGCTGGATATTCTCAGTACTGCACCAGTAATAGACCACACAGTGACCTCTACTACCACCTGCTGGATATTCTCAGTACTGCACCAGTAATACACCACACACTGACCTCTACTACCAATTGGTGGATATTCTCAGTACTGCACCAGTAACACACCACACAGTGACCTCTACTGCCACCTGCTGGATATTCTCAGTACTGCACCAGTAACACACCACACAGTGACCTCTACTACCACCTGCTGGAAGTTCTCAGTACTGCACCATTATAGGACCACACAGTGACCTCTACTACCACCTGCTGGATATTCTCAGTACTGCACCAGTAATACACCACACACTGACCTCTACTACCACCTGCTGGATATTCTCAGTACTGCACCAGTAATACACCACACAGTAACCTCTACTACCACCTGCTGGATGTTCTCAGTACTGCACCAGTAATAGACTACACAGTGACCCCCTACTACCACCTGCTGGATATTCTCAGTACTGCACCAGTAATACACCACAAGTGACCTCTACTACCACCTGCTGGAAATTGTCAGTACTGCACCAGTCATACACCACACAGTGACCTCCACTACCACCTGCTGGTTATTCTCAGTACTGCACCAGTAATACACCACACAGTGACCTCTACTACCACCTGCTGGATATTCTCAGTACTGCACCAGTAATACACCACACAGTGACCTCTACTACCACCTGCTGGATATTTTCAGTACTGCACCAGTAATACACCACACAGTGACCTCTACTACCACCTGCTGGATGTTCTCAGTACTGCACCAGTAATACACCACACACTGACCTCTACTACCACCTGCTGGATGTTCTCAGTACTGCACCAGTAATACACCACACACTGACCTCCACTACCATCTGCTGGATGTTCTCAGTACTGCACCAGTAATACACCACACAGTGACCTCTACTACCACCTGCTGGATATTCTCAGTACTGCACCAGAAACACACCACACAGTGACCTCTACTACCACCTGCTGGAAGTTCTCAGTACTGCACCATTATAGGACCACACAGTGACCTCTACTACCACCTGCTGGATGTTCTCAGTACTGCACAAGTAATACACCACAAGTGACCTCTACTACCACCTGCTGGAAATTGTCAGTACTGCACCAGTAATACACCACACAGTGACCTCCACTACCACCTGCTGGTTATTCTCAGTACTGCACCAGTAATAGACCACACAGTGACCCCTACTACCACCTGCTGGATATTCTCAGTACTGCACAAGTAATACACCACAAGTGACCTCTACTACCACCTGCTGGAAATTGTCAGTACTGCACCAGTAATACACCACACAGTGACCTCCACTACCACCTGCTGGTTATTCTCAGTACTGCACCAGTAATAGACCACACAGTGACCTCTACTACCACCTGCTGGATATTCTCAGTACTGCACCAGTAATACACCACACAGTGACCTCTACTACCACCTGCTGGATATTCTCAGTACTGCACCAGTAATAGACCACACAGTGACCTCTTCTACCACCTGCTGGATTTTCTCAGTACTGCACCAGTAATAGACCACACAGTGACCTCTACTACCACCTGCTGGATATTCTCAGTACTGCACCAGTAATACACCACACAGTGACCTCTACTACCACCTGCTGGATATACTCAGTACTGCACCAGTAATACACCACACAGTGACCTCTACTACCACCTGCTGGATATTCTCAGTACTGCACCAGTAATACACCACACAGTGACCTCTACTACCACCTGCTGGATATACTCAGTACTGCACCAGTAATACACCACACAGTGACCTCTACTACCACCTGCTGGATATTCTCAGTAATGCACCAGTAATACACCACACACTGACCTCTTCTACCACCTGCTGGACGTTGTCATTACTGCACCAGTAATACACCACACAGTGACCTCTACTACCACCTGCTGGATGTTCTCAGTACTGCACCAGTAATAGATCACATAGTGTCCTCTACTACCACCTGCTGGATATTCTCAGTACTGCACCAGTAATAGACCACACAGTGACCTCTACTACCACCTGCTGCATGTTCTCAGTACTGCACCAGTAATAGACCACACACTGACCTCTACTACCACCTGCTGGATATTCTCACTACTGCACCAGTAATAGACCACACAGTGACCTCTACTACCACCTGTTGGATGTTCTCAGTACTGCACCAGTAATACACCACACACTGACCTTTACTACCACCTGCTGGATATTCTCAGTACTGCACCAGTAATACACCACACACTGACCTCTACTACCACCTGCTGGATATTCTCAGTACTGCACCAGTAATACACCACACACTGACCTCTACTACCACCTGCTGGATATTCTCAGCACTGCACCAGAAATACACCACACAGGGACCTCTACTACCACCTGCTGGATATTCTCAGCACTGCACCAGTAATACACCACACAGGGACCTCTACTACCACCTGCTGGATATTCGCAGTACTGCACCAGTAATACACCACACAGTGACCTCTACTACCACCTGCTGGATATTCGCAGTACTGCACCAGAAATACACCACACACTGACCTCTACTACCACCTGCTGGATATTCTCAGTACTGCACCAGTAATACACCACACAGTGACCTCTACTACCACCTGCTGGATATTCTCAGTACTGCACCAGTAATACACCACACACTGACCTCTACTACCACCTGCTGGATATTCTCAGTACTGCACCAGTAATACACCACACAGTGACCTCTACTACCACCTGCTGGATATTCTCAGCACTGCACCAGTAATACACCACACAGGGACCTCTACTACCACCTGCTGGATGTTCTCAGTACTGCACCAGTAATACACCACACAGTGACCTCTACTACCACCTGCTGGATATTCGCAGTACTGCACCAGTAATACACCACACAGTGACCTCTACTACCACCTGCTGGATATTCGCAGTACTGCACCAGAAATACACCACACAGTGACCTCTACTACCACCTGCTGGATGTTCTCAGTACTGCACCAGTAAAACACCACAGTGATCTCTACTACCACCTGCTGGATATTCTCAGTACTGCACCAGTAATACACCACACACTGACCTCTACTACCACCTGCTGGATATTCTCAGTACTGCACCAGTAATACACCACACACTGACCTCTACTACCACCTGCTGGATATTCTCAGCACTGCACCAGTAATACACCACACAGGGACCTCTACTACCACCTGCTGGATATTCTCAGCACTGCACCAGTAATAGACCACACAGGGACCTCTACTACCACCTGCTGGATATTCTCAGTACTGCACCAGTAATACACCACACACTGACCTCTACTACCACCTGCTGGATATTCTCAGTACTGCACCAGTAATACACCACACAGTGACCTCTACTACCACCTGCTGGATATTCTCAGTACTGCACCAGTAATACACCACACACTGACCTCTACTACCACCTGCTGGATGTTCTCAGCACTGCACCAGTAATACACCACACAGTGACCTCTACTACCACCTGCTGGATGTTCTCAGCACTGCACCAGTAATACACCACACAGGGACCTCTACTACCACCTGCTGGATATTCTCAGCACTGCACCAGTAATAGACCACACACTGACCTCTACTACTACCTGCTGAATGTTCTCAGTACTGCACCAGTAATACACCACACACTGACCTCTACTACCATCTGCTGGATATTTTCAGTACTGCACCAGTAATACACCACAGTGATCTCTACTACCACCTTCTGGATATTCTCAGTACTGCACCAGTAATACACCACACACTGACCTCTACTACCACCTGCTGGATATTCTCAGTACTGCACCAGTAATACACCACACACTGACCTCTACTACCACCTGCTGGATATTCTCAGCACTGCACCAGTAATACACCACACAGGGACCTCTACTACCACCTGCTGGATATTCTCAGCACTGCACCAGTAATAGACCACACAGGGACCTCTACTACCACCTGCTGGATATTCTCAGTACTGCACCAGTAATACACCACACACTGACCTCTACTACCACCTGCTGGATATTCTCAGTACTGCACCAGTAATACACCACACAGTGACCTCTACTACCACCTGCTGGATATTCTCAGTACTGCACCAGTAATACACCACACACTGACCTCTACTACCACCTGCTGGATGTTCTCAGCACTGCACCAGTAATACACCACACAGTGACCTCTACTACCACCTGCTGGATGTTCTCAGCACTGCACCAGTAATACACCACACAGGGACCTCTACTACCACCTGCTGGATATTCTCAGCACTGCACCAGTAATAGACCACACACTGACCTCTACTACTACCTGCTGAATGTTCTCAGTACTGCACCAGTAATACACCACACACTGACCTCTACTACCATCTGCTTGATGTTCTCAGTACTACACCAGTAATACACCACACAGTGACCTCTACTACCACCTGCTGGATATTCTCAGTACTGCACCAGTAATACACCACACAGTGACCTCTACTACCACCTGCTGGATATTCTCAGTACTGCACCAGTAATACACCACACAGTGACCTCTACTACCACCTGCTGGATATTCTCAGTACTGCACCAGTAATACACCACACAGTGACCTCTACTACCACCTGCTGGATATTCTCAGTACTGCACCAGTAATACACCACACAGTGACCTCTACTACCACCTGCTGGATATTCTCAGTACTGCACCAGTAATACACCACACAGTGACCTCTACTACCACCTGCTGGACGTTCTCAGTACTGCACTATTATAAGACCACACAGTGACCTCAACTCCCACCTGCTGGATGCTCTCAGTACTGCACCAGTAATACACCACACAGTGACCTCTACTACCACCTGCTGGATGCTCTCAGTACTGCACCAGTAATAGACCACACAGTGACCTCTACTACCACCTGCTGGATGTTCTCAGTACTGCACCAGTAATACACCACACAGTGTCCTCTACTACCACCTGCTGGATATTCTCAGTACTGCACCAGTAATAGACCACACAGTGACCTCTACTACCACCTGCTGGAAATTTTCAGTACTGCACCAGTAATAGTTACCACACAGTGACCTCTACTGCCACCTGCTGGATATTCTCAGTACTGCACCAGTAATAGACCACACAGTGACCTCTACTACCACCTGCTGGATGTTCTCAGCACTGCACCAGTAATACACCACACAGGGACCTCTACTGCCACCTGCTGGATATTCTCAGTACTGCACCAGTAATAGACCACACAGTGACCTCTACTACCACCTGCTGGATGTTCTCAGTACTGCACCAGTAATACACCACACAGTGAACTCTACTACCACCTGCTGGATATTCTCAGTACTGCACCAGTAATACACCACACAGTGATCTCTACCACCGCCTTCGGGATATTCTCAGTACTGCACCAGTAATACACCACACACTGACGTCCACTACCACCTGCTGGGTGTTCTCAGTATTGCACCAGTAATAGACCACACACTGACCTCCACTACCACCTGCTGGGTGTTCTCAGTACTGCACCAGTAATACACCACACAGTGACCTCTACTACCACCTGCTGGATATTCTCACTACTGCACCAGTAATAGACCACACAGTGACCTCTACTACCACCTTCGGGATATTCTCAGTACTGCACCACTAATAGACCACACAGTGACCCCTACTACCATCTGCTGGATGTTCTCAGTACTGCACCAGTAATACACCACACACTGACCTTTACTACCACCTGCTGGATATTCTCAGTACTGCACCAGTAACACACCACACAGTGACCTCTACTACCACCTGCTGGATGTTCTCAGTACTGCACCACTAATATACCACACAGTGACCTCTACTACCACCTGCTGGATATTCTCAGTACTGCAGCAGTAACACACCACACAGTGACCTCTACTACCACCTGCTGGATGTTCTCAGTACTGCACCATTAATACACCACACAGTGACCTCTACTACCACCTGCTGGATATTCTCAGTACTGCACCAGTAATACACCACACAGTGACCTCTACTACCACCTGCTGGAAGTTCTCAGTACTGCACCAGTAATACACCACACAGTGACCTCTACTACCACCTGCTGGATGTTCTCAGTACTGCACCAGTAATACACCACAAGTCACCTCTACTACCACCTGCTGGACGTTGTCAGTACTGCACCAGTAATAGACCACACAGTGACCTCTACTACCACCTGCTGGTTATTCTTAGTATTGCACCAGTAATAGTTACCACACAGTGACCTCTACTACCACCTGCTGGATATTCTCACTACTGCACCAGTAATAGACCACACAGTGACCTCTACTACCACCTTCGGGATATTCTCAGTACTGCACCAGTAATAGACCACACAGTGACCCCTACTACCATCTGCTGGATGTTCTCAGTACTGCACCAGTAATACACCACACACTGACCTTTACTACCACCTGCTGGATATTCTCAGTACTGCACCAGTAACACACCACACACTGACCTCTACTACCACCTGCTGGATATTCTCAGTACTGCACCAGTAATACACCACACACTGACCTCTACTACCACCTGCTGGATGTTCTCAGTACTGCACCACTAATATACCACACAGTGACCTCTACTACCACCTGCTGGATATTCTCAGTACTGCAGCAGTAACACACCACACAGTGACCTCTACTACCACCTGCTGGATATTCTCAGTACTGCAGCAGTAACACACCACACAGTGACCTCTACTACCACCTGCTGGATGTTCTCAGTACTGCACCACTAATACACCACACAGTGACCTCTACTACCACCTGCTGGATATTCTCAGTACTGCACCAGTAATACACCACACAGTGACCTCTACTACCACCTGCTGGAAGTTCTCAGTACTGCACCAGTAATACACCACACAGTGACCTCTACTACCACCTGCTGGATGTTCTCAGTACTGCACCAGTAATACACCACAAGTTACCTCTACTACCACCTGCTGGACGTTGTCAGTACTGCACCAGTAATAGACCACACAGTGACCTCTACTACCACCTGCTGGTTATTCTTAGTATTGCACCAGTAATAGTTACCACACAGTGACCACTACTACCACCTGCTGGATGTTCCCAGTACTGCACCAGTAATACACCACACAGTGACCTCTACTACCACCTGCTGGATATTCTCAGTACTGCACCACTAATACACCACACAGTGACCTCTACTACCACCTGCTGGATATTCTCAGTACTGCACCAGTAATACACCACACAGTGACCTCTACTACCACCTGCTGGAAGTTCTCAGTACTGCAGCAGTAACACACCACACAGTGACCTCTACTACCACCTGCTGGATGTTCTCAGTACTGCACCACTAATACACCACACAGTGACCTCTACTACCACCTGCTGGATATTCTCAGTACTGCACCAGTAATACACCACACAGTGACCTCTACTACCACCTGCTGGAAGTTCTCAGTACTGCACCAGTAATACACCACACAGTGACCTCTACTACCACCTGCTGGATGTTCTCAGTACTGCACCAGTAATACACCACAAGTTACCTCTACTACCACCTGCTGGACGTTGTCAGTACTGCACCAGTAATAGACCACACAGTGACCTCTACTACCACCTGCTGGTTATTCTTAGTATTGCACCAGTAATAGTTACCACACAGTGACCACTACTACCACCTGCTGGATGTTCCCAGTACTGCACCAGTAATACACCACACAGTGATCTCTACCACCGCCTTCGGGATATTCTCAGTACTGCACCAGTAATAGACCACACACTGACCTCCACTACCACCTGCTGGGTGTTCTCAGTATTGCACCAGTAATAGACCACACACTGACCTCTACTACCACCTGCTGGATGTTCTCAGTACTGCACCAGTAATAGACCACACAACGACCTCCACTAATATTGGTGCAGTACTGAGAACATTCAGCAGGTGGTAGTAGAGGTCACTGTGTGGTGTATTACTTGTGCAGTACTGAGAATATCCAGCAGGTGGTAGTAGAGGACACTGTGTGGTTTATTTCTGGTGCACTACTGAGAATATCCAGCAGGTGGTAGTAGAGGACACTGTGTGGTTTATTTCTGGTGCAGTACTGAGAATATCCAGCAGGTGGTAGTAGAGGTCACAGTGTGGTCTATTACTGGTGCAGTACTGAGAATATCCCGAAGGTGGTAGTAGAGGTCACTGTGTGGTCTATTACTGGTGCAGTAGTGAGAATATCCAGGAGGTGGTAGTAGAGGTCACTGTGTGGTCTATTGCTGGTGCAGTACTGAGAATATCCAGCAGGTGGTAGTAGATGTCACTGTGTGGTGTATTACTGGTGCAGTACTGAGAATATCCAGCAGGTGGTAGTAAAGGTCAGTGTGTGGTGTATTACTGGTGCAGTACTGAGAATATCCAGCAGGTGGTAGTAGAGGTCACTGTGTGGTGTATTACTGGTGCAGTACTGAGAATATCCAGCAGGTGGTAGTAGAGGTCACTGTGTGGTGTATTACTGGTGCAATACTGAGAATATCCAGCAGGTGGTAGTAGAGGTCACTGTGTGGTGTATTACTGGTGCAGTACTGAGAATATCCAGCAGGTGGTAGTAGAGGTCACTGTGTGGTCTATTACTGGTGCAGTACTGAGAATATCCAGCAGGTGGTAGTAGAGGTCAGTGTGTGGTGTATTACTGGTGCAGTACTGAGAACATCCAGCAGGTGGTAGTAGAGGTCACTGTGTGGTCTATTACTGGTGCAGTACTGAGAATATCCAGCAGGTGGTAGTAGAGGTCAGTGAGTGGTGTATTACTGGTGCAGTACTGAGAATATCCAGCAGGTGGTAGTAGAGGTCACTGTGTGGTGTATTACTGGTGCAGTACTGAGAATAACCAGCAGGTGGTAGTAAAGGTCACTGTGTGGTGTATTACTGGTGCAGTACTGAGAATATCCAGCAGGTGGTAGTAGAGGTCACTGTGTTGTGTATTACTGGTGCAGTACTGAGAATATCCAGCAGGTGGTAGTAGAGGTCAGTGTGTGGTGTATTACTGGTGCAGTACTGAGAATATCCAGCAGGTGGTAGTAGAGGTCACTGTGTGGTCTATTGCTGGTGCAGTACTGAGAATATCCAGCAGGTGGTAGTAGATGTCACTGTGTGGTGTATTACTGGTGCAGTACTGAGAATTTCCAGCAGGTGGTAGTAGAGGTCAGTGTGTGGATTATTACTGGTGCAGAACTCAGAACATCCAGCAAGTGGTAGTAGAGGTTTGTGTGAGGTCCATTTGGCTACTTTCACACTTGCGTTGAACGGCATCCGTTGCATTGCGTTGTGTGACGGATGCAACGGTTGCGTTTCATTTAGTGGCACAACGGATGCAACGGATAGTACAAAACAATGGAATCTTTATTTTTTTTCTTCTTCGTTTTACCGGTCGCAGACTACTTTGAATGATCAGCTGATCGCTCACAGCAGCCGGTGGCTGGGTGATCAGCTGATCGTTCGGCCGCCGAGAATGTTTGAGGGGGGCGGAATGCAGGGGGTGGAGTGCGGGGTGGGTAGAGCCAAGCGGGGCCATGGCGCTGAGGACGTCAGTGCAGCGAGGAATGCAAGGCTGGGAACAGGTGAGTGTGAGTGCGTGTGTACATGTAGAGTGGAAAGCGGGAGGGGGCGGAGCCGAGCGGGAAAGATTCAGGCTCCCTGCACACGCAGCCAGGATAAATATCGAGTAACTAGGCAAAGCACTTTGCTTTGTTACCCGATATTTACCTATATACCTTGGTTACCAGCGTACACTGCTTAGCGCTGGCTCCTTGCACCTGTAGCCAGGGTAAATAGCGGTGAACTAGGCAAGTCGCATTGCTTAGTAACCCGATGTTTATCCTGGTTACGTGTGCAGGGAGCCAAAGAGAGCATGTGCAGCAAAATCCTACGGATTGCGCTGCTCAAAAAACGCTACATGCAGCGTTCACTCCACCCGACGCAGCGTCAAAATAACAACGCTGCGTTGTGCAGCGGATGCAACGCAAGACTATCTGTTGCTATCCATAGGTAATAGAAGTCTATGCGGAATATAACGGTTTGGTTTCCTGCAACGGTTACCGTAATTCATCATAGCTGCAGATAGCAACGGAAGGCATCCAACGCAAGTGAGAAAGTAGAAAGTAGCCTTACTTGTGCAGTACTGAGAACATCCAGCAGGTGATAATAGAGGACAGTGTGTGGTGTATTACTGATTTAGTACTGGGAATATCCAGCAGGTGGTAGTAGAGGTCAGTGTGTGGTGTATTACTGGTGCAGTACTGAGAATATCCAGCAGGTGGTAGTAGAGGTCACTGTGTGGTGTATTACTTGTGCAGTACTGAGAATATCCAGCAGTTGGTAGTAGAGGTCAGTGTGTGGTGTATTACTTGAGCAGTACTGAGAATATCCAGCAGGTGGTAGTAGAGGTCACTGCTTGGTGTATTACTGGTGCAGTACTGAGAACATCCAGCAGGTGGTAGTAGAGGTCACTGCTTGGTGTATTACTGGTGCAGTACTGAGAATATCCAGCAGGTGGTAGTAGAGGTCACTGTGTGGTGTATTACTGGTGCAGTACTGAGAATATCCAGCAGGTGGTAGTAGAGGTCACTGTGTGGTGTATTACTGGTGCAGTACCGAGAATATCCAGCAGGTGGTAGTAGAGGTCACTGTGTGGTCTATTACAGGTGTAGTTCTGATAATATCCAGCAGGTGGTACTAGAGGTCAGTGTATGGTGTATTACTTGTGTAGTAATGAGAATATCCAGCAGGTGGTAGCAGAGGTCCCTGTGTGGTGTATTACTGGTGCAGTACTGAGAATATCCAGCAGGTGGTAGTAGAGGTCAGTGTGTGGTGTATTACTGGTGCAGTACTGAGAATATCCAGCAGGTGGTAGTAGAGGTCAGTGTGTGGTCTAATACTGGTGCAGTCCTGAGAACATCCAGCAGGTGGTAGTAGAGGTCACTTTGTGGTGTATTACTGGTGCAGTACTGAGAATGTCCAGCAGGTGGTAGCAGAGGTCAGTGTGTGGTCTATTACTGGTGCAGTACTGAGAACATCCAGCAGGTGGTAGTAGAGGTCACTGTGTGGTCTATTACTGGTGCAGTGATGAGAATATCCAGCAGGTGGTAGCAGAGGTCAGTGTGTGGTCTATTACTGGTGCAGTACTGAGAATATCCAGCAGGTGGTAGTAGAGGTCACTGTGTGGTGTATTACTGGTGCAGTACTGAGAACATCCAGCAGGTGGTAGTAGAGGTCAGTGTGTGGTCTATTACTGGTGCAGTACTGAGAATATCCAGCAGGTGGTAGTAGAGGTCACTGTATGGTCTATTACTGATGCAGTGCTGAGAATATCCAGCAGGTGGTAGTAGAGGTCACTGTGTGGTGTATTACTGGTGCAGTACTGAGAACATCCAGCAGGTGGTAGTAGAGGTCAGTGTGTGGTGTATTACTGGTGCAGTACTGAGAACATCCAGCAGGTGGTAGTAGAGGTCACTGTGTGGTCTATTACTGATGCAGTGCTGAGAATATCCAGCAGGTGGTAGTAGAGGTCAGTGTGTGGTTTTTTACTTGTGCAGTACTGAGAACATCCAGCAGGTGGTAGTAGAGGTCACTGTGTGGTGTATTACTGGTGCAGTCAGTACTGAGAATATCCAGCAGGTGGTAGTAGAGGTCACTGTGTGGTCTATTACTGGTGCAGTGCTGAGAATATCCAGCAGGTGGTAGTAGAGGTCAGTGTGTGGTCTATTACTGGTGCAGTACTGAGAATATCCAGCAGGTGGTAGTAGAGGTCAGTGTGTGGTGTATTACTTGTGCAGTACTGAGAATATCCAGCAGGTGGTAGTAGAGGTCAGTGTGTGGTGTATTACTGGTGCAGTACTGAGAATATCCAGCAGGTGGTAGTAGAGGTCACTGTGTGGTCTATTACTGGTGCAGTGCTGAGAATATCCAGCAGGTGGTAGTAGAGGTCACTGCTTGGTGTATTACTGGTGCAGTACTGAGAACATCCAGCAGGTGGTAGTAGAGGTCACTGCTTGGTGTATTACTGGTGCAGTACTGAGAATATCCAGCAGGTGGTAGTAGAGGTCACTGTGTGGTGTATTACTGGTGCAGTACTGAGAATATCCAGCAGGTGGTAGTAGAGGTCACTGTGTGGTGTATTACTGGTGCAGTACCGAGAATATCCAGCAGGTGGTAGTAGAGGTCACTGTGTGGTCTATTACAGGTGTAGTTCTGATAATATCCAGCAGGTGGTAGTAGAGGTCAGTGTGTGGTCTATTACTGGTGCAGAACTGAGAACATCCAGCAGGTGGTACTAGAGGTCAGTGTATGGTGTATTACTTGTGTAGTAATGAGAATATCCAGCAGGTGGTAGCAGAGGTCACTGTGTGGTGTATTACTGGTGCAGTACTGAGAATATCCAGCAGGTGGTAGTAGAGGTCACTGTGTGGTCTATTACTGGTGCAGTGCTGAGAATATCCAGCAGGTGGTAGTAGAGGTCACTGTGTGGTCTATTACTGGTGCAGTGCTGAGAATATCCAGCAGGTGGTAGTAGAGGTCACTGTGTGGTCTATTACTGGTGCAGTACTGAGAATATCCAGCAGGTGGTAGTAGAGGTCCCTGTGTGGTGTATTACTGGTGCAGTGCTGAGAATATCCAGCAGGTGGTAGTAGAGGTCACTGTGTGGTCTATTACTGGTGCAGTACTGAGAACATCCAGCAGGTGGTAGTAGAGGTCACTGTGTGGTGTATTACTGGTGCAGTACTGAGAATATCCAGCAGGTGGTAGTAGAGGTCCCTGTGTGGTGTATTACTGGTGCAGTGCTGTGAATATCCAGCAGGTGGTAGTAGAGGTCCCTGTATGGTGTATTACTGGTGCAGTACTGAGAATATCCAGCAGGTGGTAGTAGAGGTCACTGTGTGGTGTATTACTGGTGCAGTACTGAGAACATCCAGCAGGTGGTGGTAGAGGTCACTGTGTGGTGTATTACTGGTGCAGTGCTGAGAATATCCAGCAGGTGGTAGTAGAGGTCACTGTGTGGTGTATTACTGGTGCAGTGCTGAGAATATCCAGCAGGTGGTAGTAGAGGTCACTGTGTGGTGTATTACTGGTGCAGTACTGAGAACATCCAGCAGGTGGTAGTAGAGGTCCCTGTGTGGTGTATTACTGGTGCAGTACTGAGAATATCCAGCAGGTAGTAGTAGAGGTCACTGTGTGGTGTATTACTGGTGCAGTACTGAGAACATCCAGCAGGTGGTAGTAGAGGTCACTGTGTGGTCTATTACTGGTGCAGTGCTGAGAACATCCAGCAGGTGGTAGTAGAGGTCAGTGTGTGGTCTATTACTGGTGCAGTACTGAGAATATCCAGCAGGTGGTACTAAAGGTCCCTGTGTGGTATATTACTGGTGCAGTACTGAGAATATCCAGCAGGTGGTAGTAGAGGTCCCTGTGTGGTCTATTACTGGTGCAGTACTAAGAATATCCAGCAGGTGGTACTAGAGGTCCCTGTGTGGTGTATTACTGGTGCAGTGCTGAGAATATCCAGCAGGTGGTAGTAGAGGTCCCTGTGTGGTGTATTACTGGTGCAGTGCTGAGAATATCCTGCAGGTGGTAGTAGAGGTCACTGTGTGGTGTATTACTGGTGCAGTACTGAGAATATCCAGCAGGTGGTAGTAGAGGTCACTGTGTGGTGTATTACTGGTGCAGTACTGAGAATATCCAGCAGGTGGTAGTAGAGGTCACTGTGTGGTCTATTACTGGTGCAGTACTGAGAATATCCAGCAGGTGGTAGTAGAGGTCAGTGTGTGGTCTATTACTGGTGCAGTACTGAGAATATCCAGCAGGTGGTAGTAGAGGTCAGTGTGTGGTCTATTACTGGTGCAGTACTGAGAATATCCAGCAGGTGGTAGTAGAGGTGTCTGTGTGGTGTATTACTGGTGCAGTACTGAGAACATCCAGCAGGTGGTAGTAGATGTCACTGTGTGGTCTATTACTGGTGCAGTACTAAGAATATCCAGCAGGTGGTGCTAGAGGTCCCTGTGTGGTGTATTACTGGTGCAGTACTAAGAATATCCAGCAGGTGGTAGTAAAGGTCCCTGTGTGGTGTATTACTGGTGCAGTACTGAGAATATCCAGC
The DNA here is from genome assembly GCF_048569485.1 of Anomaloglossus baeobatrachus. Classification (NCBI taxonomy): domain Eukaryota; kingdom Metazoa; phylum Chordata; class Amphibia; order Anura; family Aromobatidae; genus Anomaloglossus; species Anomaloglossus baeobatrachus. The sequence continues at coordinate 129,159,192 of NC_134364.1, forward strand.
AGGTGGTAGTAGAGGTCCCTGTGTGGTGTATTACTGGTGCAGTACTAAGAATATGCAGCAGGTGGTAGTAGAGGTCAGTGTGTGGTGTATTACTGGTGCAGTACTGAGAATATCCAGCAGGTGGCAGTAGAGGTCACTGTGTGGTGTATTACTGGTGCAGTACTGAGAATATCCAGCAGGTGGTAGTAAAGGTCAGTGTGTGGTGTATTACTGGTGCAGTACTGAGAATATCCAGCAGGTGGTAGTAGAGGTCAGTGTGTGGTGTATTACTGGTGCAGTACTGAGAACATCCAGCAGGTGGTAGTAGAGGTCACTGTGTGGTCTATTACTGGTGCAGTACTGAGAATATCCAGCAGGTGGTAGTAGAGGTCACTGTGTGGTGTATTACTGGTGCAGTACTGAGAATATCCAGCAGGTGGTAGTAGAGGTCACTGTGTGGTGTATTACTGGTGCAGTACTGAGAATATCCAGCAGGTGGCAGTAGAGGTCACTGTGTGGTGTATTACTGGTGCAGTACTGAGAACATCCAGCAGGTGGTAGTAGAGGTCACTGTGTGGTGTATTACTGGTGCAGTACTGAGAATATCCAGCAGGTGGTAGTAGAGGTCACTGTGTGGTGTATTACTGGTGCAGTACCGAGAATATCCAGCAGGTGGTAGTAGAGGTCACTGTGTGGTCTATTACAGGTGTAGTTCTGATAATATCCAGCAGGTGGTAGTAGAGGTCAGTGTGTGGTCTATTACTGGTGCAGAACTGAGAACATCCAGCAGGTGGTGCTAGAGGTCAGTGTATGGTGTATTACTTGTGTAGTAATGAGAATATCCAGCAGGTGGTAGCAGAGGTCCCTGTGTGGCGTATTACTGGTGCAGTACTGAGAATATCCAGCAGGTGGTACTAAAGGTCCCTGTGTGGTCTATTACTGGTGCAGTACTGAGAATATCCAGCAGGTGGTAGTAGAGGTCCCTGTGTGGTCTATTACTGGTGCAGTACTAAGAATATCCAGCAGGTGGTACTAGAGGTCCCTGTGTGGTGTATTACTGGTGCAGTGCTGAGAATATCCAGCAGGTGGTAGTAGAGGTCCCTGTGTGGTGTATTACTGGTGCAGTGCTGAGAATATCCTGCAGGTGGTAGTAGAGGTCACTGTGTGGTGTATTACTGGTGCAGTACTGAGAATATCCAGGCGGTGGTAGTAGATGTCACTGTGTGGTCTATTACTGGTGCAGTGTTGAGAACATCCAGCAGGTGGTAGTAGAGGTCAGTGTGTGGTCTATTACTGGTGCAGTACTGAGAATATCCAGCAGGTGGTAGTAGAGGTGTCTGTGTGGTGTATTACTGGTGCAGTACTGAGAACATCCAGCAGGTGGTAGTAGATGTCACTGTGTGGTCTATTACTGGTGCAGTACTAAGAATATCCAGCAGGTGGTGCTAGAGGTCCCTGTGTGGTGTATTACTGGTGCAGTACTAAGAATATCCAGCAGGTGGTAGTAAAGGTCCCTGTGTGGTGTATTACTGGTGCAGTACTGAGAATATCCAGCAGGTGGTAGTAGAGGTCCCTGTGTGGTGTATTACTGGTGCAGTACTAAGAATATGCAGCAGGTGGTAGTAGAGGTCAGTGTGTGGTGTATTACTGGTGCAGTACTGAGAATATCCAGCAGGTGGCAGTAGAGGTCACTGTGTGGTGTATTACTGGTGCAGTACTGAGAATATCCAGCAGGTGGTAGTAAAGGTCAGTGTGTGGTGTATTACTGGTGCAGTACTGAGAACATCCAGCAGGTGGTAGTAGAGGTCACTGTGTGGTCTATTACTGGTGCAGTACTGAGAATATCCAGCAGGTGGTAGTAGAGGTCACTGTGTGGTGTATTACTGGTGCAGTACTGAGAATATCCAGCAGGTGGTAGTAGAGGTCACTGTGTGGTGTATTACTGGTGCAGTACTGAGAATATCCAGCAGGTGGTAGTAGAGGTCACTGTGTGGTGTATTACTGGTGCAGTACTGAGAATATCCAGCAGGTGGTAGTAGAGGTCACTGTGTGGTGTATTACTGGTGCAGTACCGAGAATATCCAGCAGGTGGTAGTAGAGGTCACTGTGTGGTGTATTACTGGTGCAGTACTGAGAATATCCAGCAGGTGGTAGTAGAGGTCACTGTGTGGTCTATTACAGGTGTAGTTCTGATAATATCCAGCAGGTGGTAGTAGAGGTCAGTGTGTGGTCTATTACTGGTGCAGAACTGAGAACATCCAGCAGGTGGTGCTAGAGGTCAGTGTATGGTGTATTACTTGTGTAGTAATGAGAATATCCAGCAGGTGGTAGCAGAGGTCCCTGTGTGGCGTATTACTGGTGCAGTACTGAGAATATCCAGCAGGTGGTAGTAGAGGTCAGTGTGTGGTATATTACTGGTGCAGTCCTGAGAACATCCAGCAGGTGGTAGTAGAGGTCACTGTGTGGTCTATTACAGGTGTAGTTCTGATAATATCCAGCAGGTGGTAGTAGAGGTCAGTGTGTGGTCTATTACTGGTGCAGAACTGAGAACATCCAGCAGGTGGTGCTAGAGGTCAGTGTATGGTGTATTACTTGTGTAGTAATGAGAATATCCAGCAGGTGGTAGCAGAGGTCCCTGTGTGGTGTATTACTGGTGCAGTACTGAGAATGTCCAGCAGGTGGTAGCAGAGGTCAGTGTGTGGTCTATTACTGGTGCAGTACTGAGAATATCCAGCAGGTGGTAGTAGAGGTCAGTGTGTGGTGTATTACTGGTGCAGTACTGAGAACATCCAGCAGGTGGTAGTAGAGGTCACTGTGTGGTCTATTACTGGTGCAGTGATGAGAATATCCAGCAGGTGGTAGCAGAGGTCAGTGTGTGGTCTATTACTGGTGCAGTACTGAGAATATCCAGCAGGTGGTAGTAGAGGTCACTGTGTGGTGTATTACTGGTGCAGTACTGAGAACATCCAGCAGGTGGTAGTAGAGGTCAGTGTGTGGTCTATTACTGGTGCAGTACTGAGAATATCCAGCAGGTGCTAGTAGAGGTCACTGTGTGGTCTATTACTGGTGCAGTGCTGAGAATATCCAGCAGGTGGTAGTAGAGGTCAGTGTGTGGTGTATTACTGGTGAAGTACTGAGAATATCCAGCAGGTGGTAGTAGAGGTCAGTGTGTGGTGTATTACTTGTGCAGTACTGAGAATATCCAGCAGGTGGTAGTAGAGGTCACTGTGTGGTGTATTACTGGTGCAGTACTGAGAACATCCAGCAGGTGGTAGTAGAGGTCACTGTGTGGTGCATTACTTGTGTAATACTGAGAACATCCAGCAGGTGGTAGTAGAGGTCACTGTGTGGTCTATTACTGGTGCAGTGCTGAGAATATCCAGCAGGTGGTAGTAGAGGTCAGTGTGTGGTGTATTACTGGTGCAGTACTGAGAATATCCAGCAGGTGGTAGTAGAGGTCACTGTGTGGTCTATTACTGGTGCAGTACTGAGAATATCCAGCAGGTGGTAGTAGAGGTCACTGTGTGGTGTATTACTGGTGCAGTGCTGAGAATATCCAGCAGGTGGTAGTAGAGGTCACTGTGTGGTGTATTACTGGTGCAGTCAGTACTGAGAATATCCAGCAGGTGGTAGTAGAGGTCACTGTGTGGTCTATTACTGGTGCAGTGCTGAGAATATCCAGCAGGTGGTAGTAGAGGTCAGTGTGTGGTCTATTACTGGTGCAGTACTGAGAATATCCAGCAGGTGGTAGTAGAGGTCAGTGTGTGGTGTATTACTGGTGCAGTACTGAGAATATCCAGCAGGTGGTAGTAGAGGTCACTGTGTGGTGTATTACTGGTGCAGTGCTGAGAATATCCAGCAGGTGGTAGTAGAGGTCACTGTGTGGTCTATTACTGGTGCAGTACTGAGAACATCCAGCAGGTGGTAGTAGAGGTCCCTGTGTGGTGTATTACTGGTGCAGTACTGAGAATATCCAGCAGGTGGTAGTAGAGGTCCCTGTGTGGTGTATTACTGGTGCAGTGCTGAGAATATCCAGCAGGTGGTAGTAGAGGTCACTGTGTGGTCTATTACTGGTGCAGTACTGAGAACATCCAGCAGGTGGTAGTAGAGGTCCCTGTGTGGTGTATTACTGGTGCAGTGCTGTGAATATCCAGCAGGTGGTAGTAGAGGTCCCTGTGTGGTGTATTACTGGTGCAGTACTGAGAATATCCAGCAGGTGGTAGTAGAGGTCACTGTGTGGTGTATTACTGGTGCAGTGCTGAGAATATCCAGCAGGTGGTAGTAGAGGTCACTGTGTGGTGTATTACTGGTGCAGTGCTGAGAATATCCAGCAGGTGGTAGTAGAGGTCCCTGTGTGGTGTATTACTGGTGCAGTACTGAGAATATCCAGCAGGTAGTAGTAGAGGTCACTGTGTGGTGTATTACTGGTGCAGTACTGAGAACATCCAGCAGGTGGTAGTAGAGGTTACTGTGTGGTCTATTACTGGTGCAGTACTGAGAATATCCAGCAGGTGGTAGTAGAGGTCAGTGTGTGGTCTATTACTGGTGCAGTACTGAGAATATCCAGCAGGTGGTACTAAAGGTCCCTGTGTGGTCTATTACTGGTGCAGTACTAAGAATATCCAGCAGGTGGTACTAGAGGTCCCTGTGTGGTGTATTACTGGTGCAGTACTGAGAATATCCAGCAGGTGGTAGTAGAGGTCAGTGTGTGGTGTATTACTGGTGCAGTGCTGAGAATATCCAGCAGGTGGTAGTAGAGGTCAGTGTGTGGTGTATTACTGGTGCAGTGCTGAGAATATCCAGCAGGTGGTAGTAGAGGTCAGTGTGTGGTGTATTACTGGTGCAGTGCTGAGAATATCCAGCAGGTGGTAGTAGAGGTCCCTGTGTGGTGTATTACTGGTGCAGTGCTGAGAATATCCAGCAGGTGGTAGTAGAGGTCCCTGTGTGGTCTATTACTGGTGCAGTACTAAGAATATCCAGCAGGTGGTACTAGAGGTCCCTGTGTGGTGTATTACTGGTGCAGTGCTGAGAATATCCAGCAGGTGGTAGTAGAGGTCCCTGTGTGGTGTATTACTGGTGCAGTGCTGAGAATATCCTGCAGGTGGTAGTAGAGGTCACTGTGTGGTGTATTACTGGTGCAGTACTGAGAATATCCAGCAGGTGGTAGTAGAGGTCACTGTGTGGTCTATTACTGGTGCAGTGTTGAGAACATCCAGCAGGTGGTAGTAGAGGTCAGTGTGTGGTCTATTACTGGTGCAGTACTGAGAATATCCAGCAGGTGGTAGTAGAGGTGTCTGTGTGGTGTATTACTGGTGCAGTACTGAGAACATCCAGCAGGTGGTAGTAGATGTCACTGTGTGGTCTATTACTGGTGCAGTACTAAGAATATCCAGCAGGTGGTGCTAGAGGTCCCTGTGTGGTGTATTACTGGTGCAGTACTAAGAATATCCAGCAGGTGGTAGTAAAGGTCCCTGTGTGGTGTATTACTGGTGCAGTACTGAGAATATCCAGCAGGTGGTAGTAGAGGTCCCTGTGTGGTGTATTACTGGTGCAGTACTAAGAATATGCAGCAGGTGGTAGTAGAGGTCAGTGTGTGGTGTATTACTGGTGCAGTACTGAGAATATCCAGCAGGTGGCAGTAGAGGTCACTGTGTGGTGTATTACTGGTGCAGTACTGAGAATATCCAGCAGGTGGTAGTAAAGGTCAGTGTGTGGTGTATTACTGGTGCAGTACTGAGAACATCCAGCAGGTGGTAGTAGAGGTCACTGTGTGGTCTATTACTGGTGCAGTACTGAGAATATCCAGCAGGTGGTAGTAGAGGTCACTGTGTGGTGTATTACTGGTGCAGTACTGAGAATATCCAGCAGGTGGTAGTAGAGGTCACTGTGTGGTGTATTACTGGTGCAGTACTGAGAATATCCAGCAGGTGGTAGTAGAGGTCACTGTGTGGTGTATTACTGGTGCAGTACTGAGAATATCCAGCAGGTGGTAGTAGAGGTCACTGTGTGGTGTATTACTGGTGCAGTACCGAGAATATCCAGCAGGTGGTAGTAGAGGTCACTGTGTGGTGTATTACTGGTGCAGTACTGAGAATATCCAGCAGGTGGTAGTAGAGGTCACTGTGTGGTCTATTACAGGTGTAGTTCTGATAATATCCAGCAGGTGGTAGTAGAGGTCAGTGTGTGGTCTATTACTGGTGCAGAACTGAGAACATCCAGCAGGTGGTGCTAGAGGTCAGTGTATGGTGTATTACTTGTGTAGTAATGAGAATATCCAGCAGGTGGTAGCAGAGGTCCCTGTGTGGCGTATTACTGGTGCAGTACTGAGAATATCCAGCAGGTGGTAGTAGAGGTCAGTGTGTGGTATATTACTGGTGCAGTCCTGAGAACATCCAGCAGGTGGTAGTAGAGGTCACTTTGTGGTGTATTACTGGTGCAGTACTGAGAATGTCCAGCAGGTGGTAGCAGAGGTCAGTGTGTGGTCTATTACTGGTGCAGTACTGAGAATATCCAGCAGGTGGTAGTAGAGGTCAGTGTGTGGTGTATTACTGGTGCAGTACTGAGAACATCCAGCAGGTGGTAGTAGAGGTCACTGTGTGGTCTATTACTGGTGCAGTGATGAGAATATCCAGCAGGTGGTAGCAGAGGTCAGTGTGTGGTCTATTACTGGTGCAGTACTGAGAATATCCAGCAGGTGGTAGTAGAGGTCACTGTGTGGTGTATTACTGGTGCAGTACTGAGAACATCCAGCAGGTGGTAGTAGAGGTCAGTGTGTGGTCTATTACTGGTGCAGTACTGAGAATATCCAGCAGGTGCTAGTAGAGGTCACTGTGTGGTCTATTACTGGTGCAGTGCTGAGAATATCCAGCAGGTGGTAGTAGAGGTCAGTGTGTGGTGTATTACTGGTGAAGTACTGAGAATATCCAGCAGGTGGTAGTAGAGGTCAGTGTGTGGTGTATTACTTGTGCAGTACTGAGAATATCCAGCAGGTGGTAGTAGAGGTCACTGTGTGGTGTATTACTGGTGCAGTACTGAGAACATCCAGCAGGTGGTAGTAGAGGTCACTGTGTGGTGCATTACTTGTGTAATACTGAGAACATCCAGCAGGTGGTAGTAGAGGTCACTGTGTGGTCTATTACTGGTGCAGTGCTGAGAATATCCAGCAGGTGGTAGTAGAGGTCAGTGTGTGGTGTATTACTGGTGCAGTACTGAGAATATCCAGCAGGTGGTAGTAGAGGTCACTGTGTGGTCTATTACTGGTGCAGTACTGAGAATATCCAGCAGGTGGTAGTAGAGGTCACTGTGTGGTGTATTACTGGTGCAGTGCTGAGAATATCCAGCAGGTGGTAGTAGAGGTCACTGTGTGGTGTATTACTGGTGCAGTACTGATAATATCCAGCAGGTGGTAGTAGAGGTCAGTGTGTGGTGTATTACTGGTGCAGTGCTGAGAATATCCAGCAGGTGGTAGTAGAGGTCACTGTGTGGTGTATTACTGGTGCAGTACTGAGAATAACCAGCAGGTGGTAGTAGAGGTCACTGTGTGGTCTATTACTGGTGCAGTGCTGAGAACATCCAGCAGGTGGTAGTAGAGGTCAGTGTGTGGTCTATTACTGGTGCAGTACTGAGAATATCCAGCAGGTGGTAGTAGAGGTGTCTGTGGTGTATTACTGCTGCAGTACTGAGAACATCCAGCAGGTGGTAGTAGATGTCACTGTGTGGTCTATTACTGGTGCAGTACTGAGAACATCCAGCAGGTGGTAGTAGAGGTCACTGTGTGGTGTATTACTGGTGCAGTAGTGAGAATATCCAGCAGGTGGTAGTAGAGGTCAGTGTGTGGTCTATTACTGGTGCAGTACTGAGAATATCCAGCAGGTGGTAGTAGAGGTCACTGTGTGGTGTATTACTGGTGCAGTACTAAGAATATCCAGCAGGTGGTACTAGAGGTCCCTGTGTGGTGTATTACTGGTGCAGTACTAAGAATATCCAGCAGGTGGTAGTAAAGGTCCCTGTGTGGTGTATTACTGGTGCAGTACTGAGAATATCCAGCAGGTGGTAGTAGAGGTCACTGTGTGGTGTATTACTGGTGCAGTACTGAGAATATCCAGCAGGTGGTAGTAAAGGTCAGTGTGTGGTGTATTACTGGTGCAGTACTGAGAACATCCAGCAGGTGGTAGTAGAGGTCAGTGTGTGGTGTATTACTGGTGCAGTACTGAGAACATCCAGCAGGTGGTAGTAGAGGTCACTGTGTGGTGTATTACTGGTGCAGTACTGGGAATATCCAGCAGGTGGTAGTAGAGGTCACTGTGTGGTGTATTACTGGTGCAGTACTGAGAATATCCAGCAGGTGGTAGTAGAGGTCACTGTGTGGTGTATTACTGGTGCAGTACTGAGAATATCCAGCAGGTGGTAGTAGAGGTCACTGTGTGGTGTATTACTGGTGCAGTACTGGGAATATCCAGCAGGTGGTAGTAGAGGTCACTGTGTGGTGTATTACTGGTGCAGTACTGGGAATATCCAGCAGGTGGTAGTAAAGGTCAGTGTGTGGTGTATTACTGGTGCAGTACTGAGAACATCCAGCAGGTGGTAGTAGAGGTCACTGTGTGGTCTATTACTGGTGCAGTACTGAGAATATCCAGCAGGTGGTAGTAGAGGTCACTGTGTGGTGTATTACTGGTGCAGTACTGAGAACATCCAGCAGGTGGTAGTAGAGGTCACTGTGTGGTGTATTACTGGTGCAGTACTGAGAATATCCAGCAGGTGGTAGTAGAGGTCACTGTGTGGTGTATTACTGGTGCAGTACTGAGAATATCCAGCAGGTGGTAGTAGAGGTCACTGTGTGGTGTATTACTGGTGCAGTACTGAGAATATCCAGCAGGTGGTAGTAGATGTCACTGTGTGGTGTATTACTGGTGCAGTACTGAGAATATCCAGCAGGTGGTAGTAGAGGTCACTGTGTGGTGTATTACTGGTGCAGTACTGGGAATATCCAGCAGGTGGTAGTAGAGGTCAGTGTGTGGTGTATTACTGGTGCAGTACTGAGAACATCCAGCAGGTGGTAGTAGAGGTCACTGTGTGGTGTATTACTGGTGCAGTGCTGAGAATATCCAGCAGGTGGTAGTAGAGGTCAGTGTGTGGTGTATTACTGGTGCAGTACTGGGAATATCCAGCAGGTGGTAGTAGAGGTCACTGTGTGGTGTATTACTGGTGCAGTACTGAGAATATCCAGCAGGTGGCAATAGAGGTCAGTGTGTGGTGTATTACTGGTGCAGTGCTGAGAATATCCAGCAGGTGGTAGTAGAGGTCAGTGTGTGGTCTATTACTGGTGCACAGGGCTGTATTTTGCCTTCATGTTGCCCTAGGCACTTTAAGTGGTCGCGCTCCTTAAAACTGAGTTTTCGCACACGACATCTGTTTAAGGCAGATCTATTCTGTAAAACACTTTAAAAAGTATAAATGAGAAATGATGGGCACCAAGCCCCCCCCAATGGGGACCACCACAGGCACATCAAACATAGCATGAGTATAAAATATTCCCACCATCCCCACTTATATACTGCGACTGTCACACTGCCCCTAATAAACTAAAACACTACACTGTCCTCACTTCTAAATTATTCCCACCGCACCTTCCTCGATTATGAAATATGATCTGTACTGTCCTCACAATGTCCCATACATGCTGCCCCCTCCTCACAATGTCCCATGCATGCTGCCCCTCTCCATGAGCTCCTAATGCTGCATTACTCTTTTCCATAATGACACCTCCATGCTGCCCCAATCATCATACTAAGACCACCACACTAACGCTTATGCTGAGACCCCCCTCCACACACACACACACACACACACACACACACACACACTACCCCACTCTTGATATTGACTCCCCTACATTGCTCCACTCCATACTGAGCCCACACATGCTGCCCCTTCTCCATAATGAGCTCCCAATGCTGCCCCCTCTCAATTCTGAGTCCTTACACTCCCCCCCCATCGTTTTTGTCATTGCACTATCCCTCAACCTTTGTCCTCTGTCTCTAGCATTGGCCCCTCTCTCCCACTCCCCCAGCAGCAGCCTCTCTCCCCCAGCCTCCCCCAGCCTCAGCCTCTCTCTCCCCCAGCATCAGCCTCTCTCCCCCCAGCCTCCCCCAGCATCAGCCTCTCTCCCCCCAGCTTCCCCCAGCATCAGCCTCTCTCCTCCCAGCCTCCCCCAGCATCAGCCTCTCTCCCCCCAGCCTCCCCCAGCATCAGCCTCTCTCCCCCCAGCCTCCCCCAGCATCAGCCTCTCTCCCCCAGCCTCCCCCAGCATCAGCCTCTCTCTCTCCCCCAGCATCAGCCTCTCTCTCCCCCAGCATCAGCCTCTCTCTCCCCCAGCCTCCCCCAGCATCAGCCTCTCTCTCCCCCAGCCTCCCCCAGCATCAGCCTCTCTCCTCCCAGCCTCCCCCAGCATCAGCCTCTCTCCCCCAGCCTCCCCCAGCATCAGCCTCTCTCTCTCCCTCCCAGCCTCCCCCAGCATCAGCCTCTCTCTCCCCCAGCCTCTCCCAGCATCAGCCTCTCTCTCCCCAGCCTCTCCCAGCATCAGCCTCTCTCTCCCCCAGCCTCCCCCAGCATCAGCCTCTCTCTCCCCCAGCCTCCCCCAGCATCAGCCTTTCTCCCCCCAGCCTCCCCCAGCATCAGCCTCTCTCCCCCCAGCCTCCCCCAGCATCAGCCTCTCTCCCCCCAGCCTCCCCCAGCATCAGCCTCTCTCCCCCCAGCCTCCCCCAGCATCAGCCTCGCTCTCCCCCAGCATCAGCCTCTCTCTCCTCCAGCCTCCCCAGCATCAGCCTCTCTCTCCCCCAGCCTCCCCCAGAATCAGCCTCTCTCTCCCCCAGCCTATCCCAGCATCAGCCTCTCTCTCCCCCAGCCTCAGCCTCTCTCTCCCCCAGCCTCAGCCTCTCTCTCCCCCAGCATCAGCCTCTCTCCCCCCAGCCTCCCCCAGCATCAGCCTCTCTCCTCTCAGCTTCCCCCAGCATCCGCCTCTCTCCCCCCAGCCTCCCCCAGCATCAGCCTCTCTCCCCCCAGCCTCCCCCCAGCATCAGCCTCTCTCCCCCCAGCCTCCCCCAGCATCAGCCTCTCTCCCCCCAGCCTCCCCCAGCATCAGCCTCTCTCTCCCCCCCAGCATCAGCCTCTCTCTCCCCCCCAGCATCAGCCTCTCTCTCCCCCAGCATCAGCCTCTCTCTCCCCCAGCCTCCCCCAGCATCAGCCTCTCTCTACCCCAGCATCAGCCTCTCTCTCCCCCAGCCTCCCCCACGGGTGCCTAGTGGCAAATACGGCCCTGCTGGTGCAGTACTGAGAATATCCAGCAGGTGGTAGTAGAGGTCACTGTGTGGTCTATTACTGGTGCAGTACTGAGAATATCCAGCAGGTGGTAGTAGAGGTCACTGTGTGTTGTATTACTGGTGTAGTACTGAGAATATCCAGCAGGTGGTAGTAAAGGTCGCTGTGTGGTCTATTACTGGTGCAGTACTGAGAATATCCAGCAGGTGGTAGTAGAGGTCAGTGTGTGGTGTATTACTGATGTAGTACTGAGAACATCCAGCAGGTGGCAGTAAAGGTCACTGTGTGGTGTATTACTGGTGCAGTACTGAGAACATCCAGCAGGTGGTGGTAGAGGTCACTGTGTGGTGTATTACTGGTGCAGTATTGAGAACATCCAGCAGGTGGTAGTCATCCTACTGAGAACATCCTACCTCCCTGGTAGTCTATTTTCTGGAGCTCCTCCCGAGTGGGCAGTCTATACTGCAGCTCCTCCCTGGTTTGCTGTATATGGGGCTGCTAAAATAGATAGTACAGGAGGTGGAATAGTAGATGGACAGTACAGGAGGTGGAGTAGTAGTGGTAGATGGACCTCTACTATCGCCTGCTGGATGTTCTCAGTACTGCACCAGTAATGGACCACACAGTGACCGCTACTATTAGTGGTGCAGTACTGAGAACATTGAGCAGGTGGAGTAGTAGTAGATGGATAGTACAGGAGGTGGAGTAGTAGATGGATAGTAGAGGAGGTGCAGTAGTAGTAGACGTTCCCCAGTGGGCAGTTTATACTGTAGCCTCTCCCTCGTTGGCTGTATTTGCTGTAGCTCCTCCCCAGTGGGCAGTCGATACTGCAACTCCTCCCTGGTTGGCTGTACGGGGCTGCTGATAAAATGTATAGTACAGGAGGTGGAATAGTAGTGGTTGATGGATAGTATAGGAGGTGGAGTAGTAGTGGTAGATGGATAGTATAGGAGGTGGAGTAGTGGTAGTAGATGGATAGTAGAGGAGGTGGAGTAGCAGAAGTAGATGGATAGTACAGGAGGTGGAGTAGCAGTAGTAGATGGATAGTATAGGAGGTGGAACATCAGTAGTAGATGGATAGTATAGGAGGTGGAACATCAGTAGTAGATGGATAGTATAGGAGGTGGAGTAGTAGTGGTAGATGGATAGTACAGGAGGTGGAGTAGCAGAAGTAGATGGATAGTACAGGAGGTGGAGTAGCAGTAGTAGATGGATAGTATAGGAGGTGGAACATCAGTAGTAGATGGATAGTATAGGAGGTGGAGTAGTAGTGGTAAATGGATAGTACAGGAGGTGGAGTAGTAGTGGTAGATGGATAGTACAGGAGGTGGAGTAGCAGTAGTAGATGGATAGTACAGGAGGTGGAGTAGCAGTAGTAGATGGATAGTATAGGAGGTGGAACATCAGTAGTAGATGGATAGTACAGGAGGTGGAGTAGTAGTGATAGATGGGTAGTACAGGGGGTGGAGTATCAGAAGTGGATGGATAGTACAGGAGGTGGATTAGCAGTAGATGGATAGTAAAGAAGGTGGAGTATCAGAAGTAGATGGATAGTACAGGAGGTGGAGTAGCAGTAGATGGATAGTACAGGAGGTGGAGTAGCAGAAGTAGATGGATAATACAGGATGTGGAGTAGAAGTAGTAGATGGATAGTATAGAAGGTGGAGTAGTAGTAGATAATACAGGAGTTGGAGTAGCAGTAGTAGATGGATAGTATAGGAGGTGGAGTAGTAGTAGTAGTAGATGGATAGTACAGGAGTTGGAGTAGCAGTAGTAGATGGATAGTATAGGAGGTGGAGTAGTAGTATATGGATAGTACAGGAGGTGGAGTAGTAGTGGTAGTAGTAGTGGTAGTAGTAGATGGATAGTATAGTAGGTGGAGTAGTAGTAGATGGATAGTACAGGAGGTGGAATAGCAGTAGTAGATGGATAGTACAGGAGGTGGAGTAGCAGTATTAGATGGATAGTACAGGAAGTGGAGCAGCAGTAGTAGATGGATAGTATAGGAGGTGGATTAGTAGTAGATGGATAGTACAGGAGGTGGAATAGCAGTAGTAGATGGATAGTACTGGAGGTGGAGTAGCAGTAGTAGATGGATAGTACAGGAGGTGGAGTAGTAGTAGTAGATGGATAGTATAGGAGGTGGAGTAGTAGTAGTAGATGGATAGTATAGGAGGTGGAGTAGTAGTAGTAGATGGATAGTATAGGAGGTGGAGTAGTAGTGGTAGATGGATAGTACAGGAGGTGGAGTAACAGTAGTAGATGGATAGTACAGGAGGTGGAGCAGCAGTAGTAGATGAATAGTATAGGAGGTGGAGTAATAGTGGTAGATGGATAGTACAGGAGGTGGAGTAACAGTAGCATATGAATAGTACAGGAAGTGGAGTAGTGGTAGATGGACAGTACAGGAGGTGGAGTAGTGGTAGATGGATAGTACAGGGGGTGGAGTAGTGGTAGATGGATAGTACAGGAGGTGGAGTAGTAGTAGTAGTAGTAGATGGATAGTATAGGAGGTGGAGTAGTAGTGGTAGATGGATAGTACAGCAGGTGGAGTAACAGTAGTAGATGGATAGTACATGAGGTGGAGCAGCAGTAGTAGATGGATAGTATAGGAGGTGGAGTAGTAGTGGTAGATGGATAGTACAGGATAATATAGAAGGTGGAGTAGTAGTGGTAGATGGATAGTACAGGAGGTGGAGTAACAGTAGTAGATGGATAGTACAGGAGGTGGAGTAGTGGTAGATGGACAGTACAGGAGGTGGAGTAGTGGTAGATGGATAGTACAGGAGGTGGAGTAGTAGTAGATGGATAGTACAGGAGGTGGAGTAGTAGTAGATGGATAGTATAGGAGGTGGAGTAGTGGTAGATGGATAGTACAGGAGGTGGAGTAGTAGTAGATGGATAGTATAGGAGGTGGAGTAGTAGTGGTAGATGGATAGTACAGGAGGTGGAGTAGTAGTGGTAGATGGATAGTACAGGAGTTGGAGTAGTAGTGATAGATGGATAGCACAGGAGGTGGAGTAGTTTGAGATGGACAGTACAGGAGGTGGAGTAGTAGTAGTAAATGGATAGTATAGGAGGTGGAGTAGTAGTAGTAGTAGTAGTAGATGGATAGTATAGGAGGTGGAGTAGTAGTGGTAGATGGATAGTACAGGAGGTGGAGTAACAGTAGTATATGGATAGTACAGGAAGTGGAGTAGTGGTAGATGGACAGTACAGGAGGTGGAGTAGTGGTAGATGGATAGTACAGGAGGTGGAGTAGTAGTAGATGGATAGTATAGGAGGTGGAGTAGTGGTAGATGGACAGTACAGGAGGTGGAGTAGTGGTAGATGGATAGTACAGGAGGTGGAGTAGTAGTAGATGGATAGTATAGGAGGTGGAGTAGTAGTGGTAGATGGATAGTACAGGAGGTGGAGTAGTAGTGGTAGATGGATAGTACAGGAGTTGGAGTAGTAGTGATAGATGGATAGCACAGGAGGTGGAGTAGTTTGAGATGGACAGTACAGGAGGTGGAGTAGTAGTAGTAAATGGATAGTATAGGAGGTGGAGTAGTAGTAGTAGTAGTAGTAGATGGATAGTATAGGAGGTGGAGTAGTAGTGGTAGATGGATAGTACAGGAGGTGGAGTAACAGTAGTATATGGATAGTACAGGAAGTGGAGTAGTGGTAGATGGACAGTACAGGAGGTGGAGTAGTGGTAGAGTACAGGAGGTGGAGTAGTAGTGGTAGATGGATAGTACAGGAGGTGGAGTAACAGTAGTAGACGGATAGTACAGGAGGTGGAGCAGCAGTAGTAGATGGATAGTATAGGAGGTGGAGTAGTAGTGGTAGATGGATAGTACAGGATAATATAGAAGGTGGAGTAGTAGTGGTAGATGGATAGTACAGGAGGTGGAGTAACAGTAGTAGATGGATAGTACAGGAGGTGGAGTAGTGGTAGATGGACAGCACAGGAGGTGGAGTAGTGGTAGATGGATAGTACAGGAGGTGGAGTAGTAGTAGATGGATAGTATAGGAGGTGGAGTAGTAGTGGTAGATGGATAGTACAGGAGGTGGAGTAGTAGTGGTAGATGGATAGTACAGGAGTTGGAGTAGTAGTGATAGATGGATAGTACAGGAGGTGGAGTAGTTTGAGATGGACAGTACAGGAGGTGGAGTAGTAGTAGTAAATGGATAGTACAGGAGGTGGAGTAGTAGTAGTAAATGGATAGTATAGGAGGTGGAGTAGTAGTAGTAGTAGATGGATAGTATAGGAGGTGGAGTAGTAGTGGTAGATGGATAGTACAGGAGGTGGAGTAACAGTAGTATATGGATAGTACAGGAAGTGGAGTAGTGTTAGATGTACAGTACAGGAGGTGGAGTAGTGGTAGATGGATAGTACAGGAGGTGGAGTAGTAGTGGTAGATGGATAGTACAGGAGGTGGAGTAACAGTAGTAGACGGATAGTACAGGAGGTGGAGCAGCAGTAGTAGATGGATAGTATAGGAGGTGGAGTAGTAGTGGTAGATGGATAGTACAGGATAATATAGAAGGTGGAGTAGTAGTGGTAGATGGATAGTACAGGAGGTGGAGTAGTAGTAGATGGATAGTATAGGAGTTGGAGTAGTAGTGATAGATGGATAGTACAGGAGTTGGAGTAGTAGTGATAGATGGATAGTACAGGAGGTGGAGTAGTAGTGGTAGATGGATAGTACAGGAGGTGGAGTAGTAGTGGTAGATGGATAGTACAGGAGTTGGAGTAGTAGTGATAGATGGATAGTACAGGAGGTGGAGTAGTTTGAGATGGACAGTACAGGAGGTGGAGTAGTAGTAGTAAATGGATAGTACAGGAAGTGGAGTAGTAGTGGTAGATGGATAGTACAGGAGGTGGAGTAGTAGTACTAGTAGTAGTAGTAGTAGTAGTAGTAGTAGTAGTAGTAGTAGTAGTATTATGCCCTTTTGGTCACATGAGCATGACATAAGCATAGGTCCCTCTGTCCACTGGGATTTAGAGCTACGTGACCTATACTTGCTGAATGGTCTCCTCTGGTGGACGGTATACACTTCAGCTCCTCCCTGGTTGGCTGTACGAGGGGATTCTGATAAGGGCTCATTCAGACGACCGTTCCGTCTGTCCTGGTCAGTTCCAGCAGAGTGAAGGCAGATAGACGTAACGTACATGACTGAGGCAGTGATAGATCCAGGAAAGGGTTAAGGAGTAAGGGATGGGGGTTTTTACCTAAGGAATGTGGTGGTGGGCGAGCAGGAGGAGAGATGGGGGCAGGGGCCATATAAGAAATAGGTCCCATGTTAAGGTGTCATTCCTTTGTCCTGGACTTAAAGACTGAACAAGCAGTATGGATGCCTTGCTGAAGAGCGTTCAGGCCGCGGCTTTGACATGTAGGCCCGAATGGATTCAGGCCCAGCTAGACGAATTGCTAAAGAGTGCCCGGGATACAGCATCTGTCCCTTCTGAACTTTCTGAACATCAAACTCTAAGAAGATCAAGACCTCCTGAGAGACTAACTTCTGAAATGGCCAATAGGACTCACAATAGGATCATAAGTCCTTCCGTTACCTCTAGGAAAAGAGCAAAGCGCAGCACGGCCTCTGATCCTGCTTACAAACCAGGAAGGAAATTACAGTACAAGAATAACAAAGGACAGAGAAAAGAGCCCGACCATCTAACCAGAGAGACACCAAGAAGTGCAAGGAGAAAGTCCAGCTCTACTGAGGTGCCAGCCAGAGAAGCAGCCACACAAGCTACAACTGACGTGACCACAGCCCACGATGGATCCTTAGAACTTCCTCAACAAACTTTGTATCATTCTAGAGGACATCATACGGCCTCACCCCAGGAAATAAACCAACACGGGGGGATGGGCTTAGGACACACAACATTTCCGGATCCGGGTTCTCATTACACGAGGAGTGGCAGGAATCCAAAAAGACAACTGCGCAAAAGTACTTTAACCAGACAAAGACTTCTTCGGCCGGCTCAGGATATGAGTCCGGCAAGAAATCTACAGCTACAAGACTCAGAAGAGATTCCAGACAATGACTATGACACAGATAACGACTGCCCACTAGAGGGCAGCAGCACGCAGCACTTCAATAATGGAGGGGCTGTAGAGACTATAACTAATACGTCACGGACGGCTGGTCAACCTAGGACGCAGCCAGGTATTGGTGAGAACACTTTTTCTTGTCCTATATCTAGTGTAACAACACCTGTAATGAATCCAGTGGGCGCAGTTTGGGGTACAGGTCCCGGCAATGTAGGATGGGATCTTAATTCAGTAGTACAGCAATTAGTGTCAGGGGTTAAGGAGGCTTTGAGTCAGTCTAGCTTACCCATAACCTCTTCTCCTATTGCTGCATGGTGCGGGAATGGTCGCCGGACATCGAAGGTGGTAAGTCAGTCGTGTGCTGATCCAGAGACACAGGAGGACGCAGTAATTTCACAAGGGGTTCCATTATCTGATGCAGCAAAAGGAGAATTATATGTATGTTTTGAGGGTCCTCTAGGAATTCATTTGAAACAGGAGGTTAGGGAGAAGATTTGGGCCGACGAATATGTGGAAATATTTTCATTATTGCCCTTAGAAAAATATAACTTGGATAGAGTAAGGTTTGATGAGAGGAAAAGAGAGGAACAAGAAAGACGGTATTGTCTCATCCCCCAAACATTTAGCAATTGGTTCCATGCCTTTGCCATATTAGCAAGTGTAATAGGCCAAAAAACTCCTGAACATTGCTCTGCCTTATTTTGTTACATGAATTCTATCTGGGAGGCGCACCGTGTGTATGGAGGTTTAGCATGGCTGCGCTATGATGAGCAGTTTCGCCAACGAAAGGCTGGTCGCCAAGGGATTCGTTGGGATCACAAAGATATTAGTTTATGGATGCGCCTCATGACAGCGCCACGTGGGGTTAATCAGCCCTTTCAGGGCTATGTCGGCAGATCATCAGCAATCGGATTGTCGGCAGCAAACAGAAAAGGTTGCTGCTGGCAGTTCAATGATAGCCAGTGCAGATTCGGAAACACATGCAGGTACAGGCATGAATGCACCTTCTGTAGTGGAAACCATAGCCTATCAAAATGCTTTAAACGAAATAAAACCCCAACAGCAGAGATTAACCAAAAAGGGGGAAACCCCAATTAGACTCGGGGAGATGGTGGGCTATCTAAGCAGGTACCCAGATAGAAAAGCAGCACAATTGCTGGGGGAGGGTTTCTCAGAAGGTTTTAAGATCCCATCTACTTCAGGCCCATTAACCTGTTCTCGTAACCTTGCTTCAGCTTATACATATTCTCACATTGTCTCCACAAAACTAAACAAAGAAATTGACCTGGGCCGCATGGCAGGCCCATTCCCCAAAATGCCAATAGAAAACTTAAGGGTCTCTCCATTGGGGGTGGTCCCAAAGAAGGAACCCAATAAGTTTAGGCTGATCCATCATCTGTCCTTCCCTCATGGAAGCTCAGTTAATGATGGAATCGATCAGGAACTTTGCACAGTCTCGTATACTTCATTTCATACAGCGATTGCATGGGTTCAGAAGTACGGCAGAGGAGCTTTAATGGCAAAAACAGACATTGAAGCTGCCTTTAGACTCTTACCAGTCCATCCAGAAAGCTTCCATCTCTTGGGTTGTCAGTGGCAGGTTTTATGTAGACTTGTGTTTACCCATGGGCTGCTCCATCTCATGCTCCTTGTTTGAATCATTTAGCACATTTTTGGAGTGGGTAGTAAAGAAGGAAGCCGGCGTGCGTTCTGTCCTGCATTATCTAGATGATTTCCTATGTATTGGTCCACCAAAGTCATTTGTTTGTGCTTCATTATTGGCAGCGATTCAGTCGGTTTTTAAGTGTTTTGGAGTACCGTTAGCATCAGATAAAACAGAAGGCCCGTCTACACTTATCAAGTTTTTAGGAATTTTGATTGACAGTGAGGCCATGGAGTGCAGATTACCGGATGACAAGGTCAGTGATCTGCTGGAGGCAGTCAGAGAAGCTAGATCTCACCGTAAGATCAGATTAAAGGATCTACAATCGCTGTTAGGGAAAATGAACTTTGCGTGTCGCATTATTCCAATGGGTAGAGTTTTTTGTAGGCGCCTAGCTGCAGCTACCTCAGGCATAACCTTTCCACATCACTTTGTGCGGCTGGCTAGAACATTAAAGGACGATCTGGCGGTATGGGAACAGTTCTTAATAGAGTTTAATGGGAGGTCATTGTGGATCAGACCACCGGTTTCAAATTTTGATCTAGACATCCACACTGATGCAGCGGGGTCAACTGGTTTTGGTGCATATTGTTCGGGACAGTGGTGTGCAGATAGGTGGCCAGAGAGTTGGAGAAACAATGGGTTAACACGAAACTTAGTACTCCTTGAATTGTTCCCCATAGTGGTTGCTTGTGAAATTTGGTACAATATTTTCCAAAACCGAAAAGTGAGATTTCATTGTGATAACTTAGGAGTTGTAGAAGTCATCAACAAACAATCAGCTTCTTCCCTGCCTGTTGTTACGTTGCTGCGTCATCTAGTGCTGCGCTGTTTAAAGTCAAATTGTCAGATTACAGCTGTGCATGTTCCCGGTGTTTGCAATTCTGTGGCTGATGCTCTGTCTCGTTTTCAGTGGGACAGATTCCGTTCGTTAGCCCCGATGGCAGAGGTACAAGGCAAGAAGTGTCCGGATTTTCTGTGGTCACTGCCAGTGACACCGCATACGCTCTGATAGAACGGTCTGTGGGTGTAAGCACATGGCAGAGGTACCAGTCAGCATGGAGGGAATGGGAAAACTTGTGTGCTCTAGTGGGACATGATGCCAGGTTACATGACAATGTTTCCTTGTTGTTATTTTACAAGAGCAGGGCCTTTGTGGATGGTACTTCATTGTCCAGTATTGATAGTAAAATGTCTGGATTAGCTTTTTGGTTTAAGTTGCACGACTTCACTGATTACACAAAGCATTTTTTAGTTAAGCAGGCCCTAAAGGGTTACAGGAAAAGTTGTAAGAAGACCAGAGATAAACGGCGTCCGATTTCTTTCCAGTTATTGCAGCAGATACTGAGTGTACTAGGCCGAGTCTGTAGCAGTCCCTTTGAAGTGTTTCTCTTTAGTTGTGCATTCACACTGGCCTTTTTTGGCGCTTTTAGAATCAGCGAGTTGGTGGCGAGTAGCTCCACCAGAAGTGGGGGTCTACAAGACGAGGACGTGCATCAGTACACAGACAGATTAGAATGTTTTCTGGCAAAGTCAAAAACTGATCAACAGGGTAGAGGAAAATGGATCCCATTGTTTCCTTTAAGCGGGTCCAGGGCCTGCCCGGTCATCTGTTTTAGAAACTATGTCTCAAGAAGGCCAAATATCCAAGGTTCATTACTAATTCATGAGGATTGTAAGTCATTGTCACAATTTCAATTCACAGCAGTTCTTAAAAAATGCCTGACAATATTGGGAGAGTCTCCAAATGCATTCACTTCACACTCATTTAGGATAGGAGCAGCCACAGAAGCTGTAGATGGGGCTTAGAGCCTGACATAGTTAAAAAAATCGGGAGATGGGAATCGAGCAGATTTAAGAGTTACATTCGATTACATTTATTATAAATGGCGTACATGTATATATATGTGTACATTGTGGTAATCTTATAGTAGTTGTGTCTTCATTTAGACAATTGTGTGATAATTGTGTTTTTGTTTTTTGTTTTAGCTGAACAGCAATGCCTGGTTTGGATCATGGGACATTCATTTGTTTTTTGGGGGGCCTTACGTGCAGCAGTCAGGCCTAATGGCAAACAGTTGGGGTTGCCCAGTTCCTTGGCACGGGTGACATGGATAGGAAAGAGGGGAATGCAGTGGCATCAGCTGTTAAAAGAAATCCAGTATCATGTGGAGTTCTACCGCCCCCCGGACGTCTTACTTATCCATTTAGGTGGTAATGATTTAGCAATAAGAACATCAAGACATTTAGTTAGGAACATAAAGCTTGATATGTTGAATTTATGGAGGTCTTACCCAGAAACAGTGGTGGTCTGGTCGGATATAGTAGCTAGACAAATGTGGAGAACAGCGCGATCAGTGGCTCGCATCAATAATACAAGGATAAAGGTTAATAAAAAAATAACAAAATTTGTGTTGGAAAACGGAGGGGTGGCCATACGTCACCAGATGCTGGAAAATACAAAGGAACATTTTTGGAGAGATGATAAGGTACATCTTAATGACATTGGCATTGATATATGGATGTTGGGAATACAAGAAGGAGTAGAACGAGCCATTAAGTTGTGGAGGAACTCACTCTTGTAAGGTGTCACAAGAGCGAGTCTTGGCGGGATGTGGTTGTTTAAACCCCCTCTTTGTTGGTTGGAGAATTATGTTTTTAATGGGGTCCCTGGGCCAGAGCTCAGCGGACAGTGGAATATGGGTCCCTGGGGAGGAGCTCAGTGGACAGTGGAATAGATGGGTCCCTGGGGAGGAGCTCAGCGGACACAAGGAAAATGATCAAGGGGTATACCCAGATTCCCCCTTGAGCTAGGTGTACACGGCGGAGGGGGATATGGGGCTGGGATTTATAACAACCACATCTCTGGGCCGATAATCTTGTTTTTTCTTATTGATGTTTTTTCTTATTAAAATAAAGGGCTGCTGTGGCCAAAATTTTAATCCATGTCACGCAGTGTGTGGTGTCTTATTTATTAGATTACCAGGAGCGCAATTCACTAGTCCATCAGTCAAGCAGAGTGAAGGCAGATAGACGTAACGTACATGACTGAGGCAGTGATAGATCCAGGAAAGGGTTAAGGAGTAAGGGATGGGGGTTTTTACCTAAGGAATGTGGTGGTGGGCGAGCAGGAGGAGAGATGGGGGCAGGGGCCATATAAGAAATAGGTCCCATGTTAAGGTGTCATTCCTTTGTCCTGGACTTAAAGACTGAACAAGCAGTTGTCCCACCCACCCTCCCTATAATAAAGGGAAATGTATCAATATCAGGACTTTGCAACACTGTCAATATTTTAACAATGTTATTGGTATTCAACATCATCGGTATTTTATCAACATTATTAGTATTGTATCGTATTGTATCAATTGTTATCAGTAATGTATCCAAATTGACAATGTCATATCAACATATTAATATTGTATTAACATTTTAATATTGTATGTTACAGCAGCATTTGGCGGCGGCGGGATGTGGTTGTTTAAACCCCCTCTTTGTTGGTTGGAGAATTATGTTTTTAATGGGGTCCCTGGGCCAGAGCTCAGCGGACAGTGGAATATGGGTCCCTGGGGAGGAGCTCAGTGGACAGTGGAATAGATGGGTCCCTGGGGAGGAGCTCAGCGGACACAAGGAAAATGATCAAGGGGTATACCCAGATTCCCCCTTGAGCTAGGTGTACACGGCGGAGGGGGATATGGGGCTGGGATTTATAACAACCACATCTCTGGGCCGATAATCTTGTTTTTTCTTATTGATGTTTTTTCTTATTAAAATAAAGGGCTGCTGTGGCCAAAATTTTAATCCATGTCACGCAGTGTGTGGTGTCTTATTTATTAGATTACCAGGAGCGCAATTCACTAGTCCATCAGTCATGGGTTTTGCAGACCCACTGACAGGACCATCTTCTCAATGTCTTTTGTGTAGGATCGGATGCACACGGCAGCGCTTCAATCAGTTCCTACATATAACACATTGGATGTCATATGTCCGTTCCGTTATTATATATAGTTGAAAAATGAAAAACGGGTTTAATTCCGTGCTACAAACCACAGATGCTGTATATTTAAAAATGTCTTTTATTTCACAGTTCTACGCGTTTCAGAGACATCTCCGTCTCCTTTTTCAGAAAAAAAGAAATCATCTGTGGTTTGTAGCGCGGCATTAAACCCGTTTTTCATTTTTCAACTATATATATTATATGCCTTTACGGGGCCGCTGCTGAACTACCAGGACACTCACAAGCGATTATAAGGGGTTGTGACTGGCACAACCTCACCAGGTGAGTGTAACATTCTTTATTTCCTTCTACCCTCATACTGGGTAAGACCCTATTGCGCTTTCTTTCCCTCTTACAGCGTTCCCTTATTATGGAACATGTCCTATTCTGTTCTGTAATAATGGACCATGACTCAATACAAGTCAATGGGTCCGCAAAATCCCCGGAAGCCGCACAGAAGCATTTCCGTGTGACCTCCGTCGGGTGCCCCTGCAATCTGTGTCCTAACCCTGCGGCTGCCCGCACTGCAGTGTCAGCATCTGCCCCCACAACAGAGTGTCAGCATCTGCCCGCACTGCAGTGTGTCAGCATCTGCACGCACTGCAGTGTGTCAGCATCTGCACGCACTGCAGTGTGTCAGCATCTGCACGCACTGCAGTGTGTCAGCATCTGCACGCACTGCAGTGTGTCAGCATCTGCCCGCACTGCAGTGTGTGAGCAGCAGCGGGGATGATGAGCACTGCTGTCAGGGGGTTAGTAAAGTTCATTACCTGCTGTGATGAACTCTGCTGCACTCCTGACGTTAGTGCTCATCACTGACTTCTATGCCCACCGCGTTCTCAGTCCGAGACTGTGACTAGCGGTGATGTCACGGGCAGCTCGCGAAACTTCGCTTGTGAACGCGGCGGTCATTGAACTCAATGACGAGCGCTGACATCACGCGTTCAGCGGCGTTTATCACCCCAGGTAATGTACCTAGCTAACCTCCTGACATCGGCGCTCGTCATCCCCTGCAGTGACCTGAGCTGACCTCATGATGTTAGCTCAGGTCACTGCACTGCTCTCCCAGCCGATGGGGAACATTCTGTTCTTCATTGACTGGGACAGTGTGATATGGATCATTGTGGGACCTCCTTATGGGATTACGCCGGACCCGGATTTGATTTTTCTTTCCAATAAATTGGTGAAAGAGGGAATGTGTTGCAGGGAGTTTTGTCAAATAAAAATTTGTTTGTCGTCTATTTTTTTTTTTTTTATTACTGACTAGGTTAGTGATGTCGGGTATCTGATAGACACCGTGACATCACACCTCTGGGCTTGATGCCAGGTGACATTACACAGCTGGTATCCCATATATTACCCCGTTTGCCACCGCACCAGGGCAGTTGGGATGAGCTGGGAAAAAGCACCAGGATTGGCGCATGTAATGGATGCGCCACTTCTGGGGCGGATGCAGCCTGCTATTTTAGGCTACGGAGGGTCCAATAACTGTGGACCTCCCTAGTCTGAGAATACCAGACCACAGCTGTCCGCTTTACCTTGGCTGGTGGTCCAATTTGGGGGGACCCCATGTTTTTTGTTTTAAATTATTTATTTAATGTAAAATAACAGTGTGGGGTGCCCCTTTTTTTGGATTGCCTCCAAGGTGAAGCTGCCAGCTGTAGTCTGCAGGCTGCAGCCGTCTGCTTTCCCCAAGTTGGCTACAAAAAATAGGGGGGACCCCACTTTGTTTTTTTTAAATTATTTATTTAATTTTTGGCTAAATGCAACGCTAAGCTCCATTTAGTGCAACATGAAAGGCACCAAAGGGTGCAAGATTACAAAATGCTGGGGAGTGGAACGTTATATCCAGTGCCTACAAGTAGTATTCAACCCCCTGCAGATTTAGCAGGTTTGATAAAATGCAGATAAGTTAGAGCCTGCAAACTTCAAACAAGAGCAGGATTTATGAACAGATGCATAAATCTTACAAACCAACAAGTTATGTTGCTCAGTTAAATTTTAATAAATTTTCAACATAAAAGTGTGGGTCAATTATTATTCAACCCCTAGGTTTAATATTTTGTGGAATAACCCTTGTTTGCAATTACAGCTAATAATCGTCTTTTATAAGACCTGATCAGGCCGGCACAGGTCTCTGGAGTTATCTTGGCCCACTCCTCCATGCAGATCTTCTCCAAGTTATCTAGGTTCTTTGGGTGTCTCATGTGGACTTTAATCTTGAGCTCCTTCCACAAGTTTTCAATTGGGTTAAGGTCAGGAGACTGACTAGGCCACTGCAACACCTTGATTTTTTCCCTCTTGAACCAGGCCTTGGTTTTCTTGGCTGTGTGCTTTGGGTCGTTGTCTTGTTGGAAGATGAAATGACGACCCATCTTAAGATCCTTGATGGAGGAGCGGAGGTTCTTGGCCAAAATCTCCAGGTAGGCCGTGCTATCTATCTTCCCATGGATGTGGACCAGATGGCCAGGCCCCTTGACTGAGAAACAGCCCCACAGCATGATGCTGCCACCACCATGCTTGACTGTAGGGATGGTATTCTTGGGGTCGTATGCAGTGCCATCCAGTCTCCAAACATCACGTGTGTGGTTGGCACCAAAGATCTCGATCTTGGTCTCATCAGACCAGAGAACCTTGAACCAGTCTGTCTCAGAGTCCTCCAAGTGATCATGAGCAAACTGTAGACGAGTCTTGACATGACGCTTTGAAAGTAAAGGTACCTTACGGGCTCGTCTGGAACGGAGACCATTGCGGTGGAATACGTTACTTATGGTATTGACTGAAACCAATGTCCCCACTGCCTTGAGATCTTCCCGGAGCTCCTTCCTTGTTGTCTTTGGGTTAGCCTTGACTCTTCGGACAAGCCTGGCCTCGGCACGGGTGGAAACTTTCAAAGGCTGTCCAGGCCGTGGAAGGCTAACAGTAGTTCCATAAGCCTTCCACTTCTGGATGATGCTCCCAACAGTGGAGACAGGTAGGCCCAACTCCTTGGAAAGGGTTTTGTACCCCTTGCCAGCCTTGTGACCCTCCACGATCTTGTCTCTGATGGCCTTGGAATGCTCCTTTGTCTTTCCCATGTTGACCAAGTATGAGTGCTGTTCACAAGTTTGGGGAGGGTCTTAATTAGTCAGAAAAGGCTGGAAAAAGAGATAATTAATCCAAACATGTGAAGCTCATTGTTCTTTGTGCCTGAAATACTTCTTAATACTTTAGGGGAACCAAACAGAATTCTTGTGGTTTGAGGGGTTGAATAATAAATGACCCTCTGAATAAACTTTTCACAATTTAAAAAAAAAAATAAAAAAAGAAATAACATTCTTTTTTGCTGCATTTCACACTTCCAGGCTGATCTACAGTCCAAATGTCACAATGCCAAGTTAATTCCGAATGTGTAAACCTGCTAAATCTGCAGGGGGTTGAAGACTACTTGTAGGCACTGTGTGTTTTTCTCATCTATCTATCTATCTTATGTCATTTCCCTCCCTCCGTATTTTTGCGGTCTGCAAAAAAAAACAGAAGGCACACGGATGACACATGGACCGTATACAGAATGGAGTGGAAACGGATGAGATACGGATGCATCTGTGGAAAAACAGGACTTTTTTTTGCAGACCACCAAAACGGAACCGTCGTGTGAATGTAGCAGAAGTCTTTGTGATCTTTTTTTGTTTCTATGGTAACGAATGTTGCATTACATGAAAACCTTATGTGTTTAGGCTGCTTTCACACTTCCGTTCAGCGCGATCCGCCGCTATGGAGAATAGCGCAGTCCGTTAATGCACTGCGCTATTCTCCATAGACTTGTATTGACGACGCACTGTAACGCAAGTGTCTGGACGACGCTGAGTCGTTATTTTGACGCAGCGTCGGGCGGAGGGAACGCTACATGTGGCATTTTTTTTGTCGTTAAAATAACGCACCTTGACGCATTCCGTTGGAATCGGCCAAGGTGTCTAATGATTGTCTACGGTGGCAGATTCTGCTGCTATGCGCTAAGCGGCGGAATCGGCTGATGGATTCCGTCACGTTCCACTGCGCATGCTCAGCATGTTCAGCAGAACGATCTAAATTGTTTAAAATTACTCCTACTCTCTCTATCTCTCTTTGTCGGTCGGTCTCTCCCTCTCACCCCCTCTCTCATACTCACCGATCACGGGCGAGGCGCTGCACAGCTGTCACACTGCTCTGGCGGCTTCTCCTCTTTTGAATATGATGGCCGCACATTATCCCATCTCGTATTCCCTGCTTCCCCCGCCCACCGGCGCCTATGATTGGTTACAGTCGGACCCGCTCCCACGCTGAGTGACAGCTGTCTCACTGCAACCAATCACAGCCGCCGGTGGGCGGGTCTATATCGTGCAGTACAATAAATAAATAATTAAAAAAAAACAGCGTGCGGTCCCCCCCCAATTTTGATACCAGCCAAGATAAAGCCACACGGCTGAAGGCTGGTATTCTCAGGATGGGGAGCCCCATGTTATGGGGAGCTCCCCAGCCTAAAAATGTCAGCCAGCAGCCGCCTGGAATTGCCGCATCCATTAGATGCGACAGTCCCGGGACTCTACCAGGCTCATCTCGAATTGCCCTGGTGCGGTGGCAATCGAGGTAATAAGGAGTTAATGGCAGCCCATAGCTGCCACTAAAGGCCCGATCACACATAGAGATAAATCTTTGGCAGATCTGTGGTTGCAGTGAAATCATGGACATATTGTTCCATTTGTACACAGCCACAAACCTGGCACTGATTGTCCACAGTTTCACTGCAACCACAGATCTGCGGCAGATTTATCTGTGTGTGACAGGGCCTTAAGTCCTAGGTTAATCATGTCAGGCGTCTATGAGATACCCCCAATTATTAACCTGTAAGTGAAAGTAAATAAACACATACACCCGAAAAAAATACTTTATTTGGAATAAAAGATAAAAAAACACCCTCTTTCACCACTTTATTAATCCCCAAATACCCCTCCAGGTCTGACGTAATCCAAACGAGGTCCCACGACGCTTTCAGCTCTGCTACATGAAGCTGACAGGAGCGGCCGTAGAACACCGCTGCTCTCTGTCAGCTCCAGGCAGCAACTGAAGTGAGTCACACTGTCAGCGGGGACGTCACTGAGGTAGTGTGTGCGGTGATGGTGGGTGCTGTAGTGCTGGGGTGTGCAGTGATGATGATGGCAACGGTAGTGCCAATTTGTGCGGTGATGATGGGGGCGGTAGTGCCGGGGGGGTGTGGTGATGATGGGTGCGGTAGTGCAGGTGTGTGTGCGGTGATGATGGGGGCGGTAGTGCAGGTGTGTGTGCGGTGATGATGGGGGCGGCAGTGCCGGGGTGTGTGCAGTGATGATGGGGGCGGTAGTGCCGGGGTGTGTGCAGTGATGATGAGTGCGGTAGTGCCGGGGTGTGTGCAGTGATGATGATGGGGGCGGTAGTGCCGGTGTGTTCGGTGATGATGGGGGCGGTAGTGCCAGGGTGTGTGTGGTGATGATGGGTGCGGTAGTGCAGTTGTGTGTGCGGTGATGATGGGGGCGGTAGTGCAGGTGTGTGTGTGATGATGGGGGCGGTAGTGCCGGGGTGTGTGCAGTGATGATGAGTGCGGTAGTGCCGGGGTGTGTGCAGTGATGATGATGGGGGCGGTAGTGCCGGTGTGTGCGGTGATGATGGGGCTCTCTCTCTCTCGGCTTAACGCAACAAGTTATTTCACAGGAATCCGTTGCCTTTATATCACACTATTTACAACGCATCCGTCACATGCGTCACGGAACGCATTGTGATGGATGCCAAATGACGCAAGTGTGAAAGTAGCCTTATAGATGTTTTCAAAATTTTCTGTTTGTTGCTTATGGCAACAATGTTCTACACACGCGGGAAAACAAAATGGAGGAGTTTAATGCGCTATTCACAGCAACTGAGAGCAGAGGAGGGATAAAATTCTTGTTTCCGCAATGCAAGTCCACGGCGGATATTCATGGTGATATGTCGCAGACATTGGATGATCAATGCCCTTCATATTCCACAGTTAAGAACTGGGTTGCCAAATGTAAAACAGGCCACTTCAGCCCCAGTGATGAGGAACATCTTGGATAACCGAGAGTGGTTGTTGTTCCGGAGATCATCGATGCTGCGCACAACCTCATACTGGAGAATCCACGAATTTCAGCTAAAGCAGTAGCAGACATCATGGGGATTTCCCATGAATGTGTTTGTGTCATTATCCATGAACATTTGGACATGAGGAAGCTTCTGCAAAGTGGGTCCCCAAATGTCTGACAACAGATCAGAGAAGCAGCGAGTGACAACTTCCCGGTCCATTTGTCAGCATTTCCGGACTGATAAGAAGTTCCTGGATCGATCGGTCACTATTGATGAGACCTGGATTTATTTGTACAGTCGTGGCCAAAAGTTTTGAGAATGACACCAAAATTATATTTTCACATGATCTGTTGCCCTCTGGTTTTTAATTGTGTTTGTCTGATGTTTACATCACATACAGAAATATAATTGCAATCATATTATCAGTATCAAAAGGTTCTATTGACAGAATGAGTTACTGCAGCAAGTGAATATGTGCAGTGTTGACCCTTCTTCCTCAGGACCTCTGCAATTCTCCCCGGCATGCTGTCAAACATCTTCTGGAGCAAATCCTGACTGATCGCTGTCCATTCTTACATAAGCAATGCTTGCATTTTGCCAGAATTTGTTGGTTTTTGTTTGTCCACCCGTCTCTTGATGATTGCCCACAAGTTCTCAATGGGATTAAGATCTGGGGAGTTTCCAGGCCATGGACCCAAAATCTCTATGTTTTGTTCCATGAGCCATTTAGTGATCACCTTTGCTTTATGGCAAGGTGCTCCATCATGCTGGAAAGGCATTGTTGGGCGCCAAACTGCTCTTGGACAGTTGGGAGAAGTTGCTCTTGGAGGACATTCTGGTACCATTCTTTATTCATGGCTGTGTTTTTAGGCAAGACTGTGAGTGGTGCGATTCCCTTGGCTGAGAAGCAACCCCACACATGAATGGTTTCAGGATGCTTAACAGTTGGCATGAGACAAGACTGGAGGTAGCGCTCACCTCTTCTCCTCCTAATAAGCTGTTTTCCAGATGTCCCAAACAATCAAAAAGGGGATTCATCTGAGAAAATGACTTTCCCCCAGTCCTCAGCAGTCCACTCCCTGTACCTTTTGCAGAATATCAGTCGGTCCCTGATGTTTTTTCAGGAGAGAAGTGGCTTCTTTGCTGCCCTCCTTGAAACCAGGCCTTGCTCCAGCAGTCTCCCCTCACAGTGCGTGCAGAAGCACTCACACCAGCCTGCTGCCATTGCTGCGCTAGCTCGGTACTGCTGGGAGTCCAATCCCGCAGCTGAAACAGTTTTAAGATACGGTCCTGGCGTTTGCTGGTCCTTCTTGGGCACCCTGGAGCCTTTTTGGCAACAATGGAAGCTCTCTCCTTGAAGTTCTTGATGATGCGATAGATTGTTGACTGAGGTGCAATCTTTGTAGCTGCGATACTCTTCCCTGTTAGGCCATTTTTGTGCAGAGCAATGATGGCTGAACGTGTTTCTTTAGAGATAACCATGGTTAACTGAAGAGAAACAATGATACCAAGCACCAGCCTCCTTTTAAAGTGTCCAGTGGTGTCATTCTTACTTAATCATGACTGATTGATCGCCAACCCTGTCCTCATCAACACCCACACCTGTGTTAATGGAACAATCACTAAAACAATGTTAGCTGCTCCTTTTAAGGCAGGAATGCAATGCTGTTGAAATGTGTTTTGGGGGTTGAAGTTCATTTTCTTAGCCAATATTGACTTTGCAAGTAATTGTTGTTAAGCTGATCACTCTTTATGACATTCTGGAGTATATGCAAATTGCCATTAGAAAAACTTAAGCAGTAGACTTTGTAATAATTAATATTTGTAGCATTCTCAAAACTTTTGGCCATGACTGTATGGCCCTGAAAACAAGGAGCAGTGAAAAGAGTGGAGACACAGTGGTTCTTCTCATCCAAAGAAGTTCAGGGTGCAAAAATCAGCCACTAAGGCAGGGGTGGGGAACCTCCAGCCCATGGGCCGTATACGGCCCGCCATGCCCTTTTATGTGGCCCCCGGGCAGATTCCCGGGGACGGCAGTGCTCGAGCAGCCACCGCCATCTTGCGGGCCGCCGGCCCTTTAAATCTGCACATGTGGTGCTGCGCTTACCAATGCGTTCTCACGCTGGCCAGTGCCAGCGAGAGAGGACTTACTTTGTGGGCGGATTTAGTGCTCTGCGTTGCCCGCCCCCCGGCCCTCGCAGCTGCGTGCCCGCCCTTGGAGTTGCATGCCCGCCCCCGGCCCTCGCAGCTGCGTACCCGCCCCCTGACCCTCGGAGCTGTGTGTCCGGTGCCTGCTCTCCTGTGCTGTGAGTCCGGCGCTGCTGTCTCCAGCGCCAGCCCTTTGCTGTGTGCCCTGTCCAGTGCTTTGTGGCCCCCCTCCCCTCAGTGCTGTGTGCCCCCAATGCTGTGTATCACCCCAGGGTTTTGTGTACCTCCTCCCCCCCACTAATGTCAGGGTTCCGCAAGTGATATCTATGCCCACCCAGTGGTGCCTGCGCCCCAGCTCCTCTTGTGTGGTGCCTGCGCCCCAGCCCCTCTTGTGTGGCGCCTGCGCCCCAGCCCCTCTTGTGTGGCGCCTGCGCCCCAGCCCCTCTTGTGTGGCGCCTGCGCCCCAGCCCCTCTTGTGTGGCGCCTGCGCCCCAGCCCCTCTTGTGTGGCGCTTGCGCCCCAGCCCCTCTTCTGTGGCGCCTGCGCCCCAGCCCCTCATGTGTGGCGTCTGCGCCCCAGCCCCTCTTGTGATGTGCATGTCCCCAGCCCTTCTTGTGATGTGCATGTCTTCAGCGTCTCCAGTGACAGGCTGTGTGGCAGCCAGCCGGCTGCGTTCTGGTTCCCCCACCCGGCTGGTGGTCTCTGCCTTTCTGCTGCACATTTTTAGAACGGTGGACTGCCTGTGCTTGCAACTTCCAGGAGTCCGCTCCCAGCTGTATGTGGCCTAAGGAGCCCTTGCCCGCAGACGCTGGCCCGTGGGAAATCTGAGCCCTGGCGGTGGCCTTTTAACCCCCTCGGTGGGCTGTTGTCTTCTAATAGGGACTTTGGGTGGGACAGGACCTCTATTCCTGGCCTCAATTGGTTAATTAATCGGTTCCAGTCACTTCTGGTCCCGGCTTCAGGGTCCGAGTACCCCCCTGTGTACTCCGGTTTCCGAGTCGGTTCCCCGGGTCGGTACCGGCGGGCTACAACCCTGTCCCGGTCCACCTCGGTTCCACCAAGCCGTCTTCCCGGCTCCTGCAGACGGAGACCGACATCTGCTTCCTAGCCAATGGCACCAGGGCTCCTACCCTGGCGCCGTTCAATTTGGGGGTATTCGCCTCTGCCGGAGCTGGGCACAGCTCCAGCGCACACTCCTCTCCAACTTGAACTCTAACACTTGTCTGACTACTTTCCCACACTGGGCTGTCTAGACTCCTCGGTGGGCGTCTTCTAACCGTCTGGTTCCGCCCCCTGGTGTGTCTATCTAGCCCTGAGGGGGGTGACTAGGGTTTTGAAGGTCGGCTGCTGTTACCTGTAAGGGAAGGTCATGTGCAGGGGCCTATTTGTGACTACCTGGCCCAGCCAGGGCATCACACTCCCCCTTGGTTATTATTATTTATTATTATTATTATTTATTTATAGAGCACCATTGATTCCATGGTGCTGTACATGAGAAGGGGGTTACATATACAGAACACATATACAAGTTACAATAGACACACTAGTACAGAGGGAAGAGGGCCCTGCCCTTGCGGGCTTACATTCTAAAGGATTTTGGGGAGGAGACAGTAGGTGGGGTGGGGGGGGGTTGGGCGGCAGCTCCGCACGGTGGTCGGGCGGCAGCTCCGCACGGTGGTCGGGCGGCAGCTCCGCACGGTGGTGAAGCAGTGTTTGGTTAAACACAAACCGTCCGCGGGCTGTCCGACCACCACCGGTTTATTTTGTTTAACTGAAAAAGATAAAAGATTTTAAAACAGATACAAGTATAATAACATATATACATTGCAAGAATATTTTGGTTTTCTTCCCTGACGGGAGGCAGGTTACTTAAACGTTGCATATAAACATTTTTATTAACCGGGACGGGATGGGACCATGTCCTTTTCACTTTAGCCCACCCAAACAAACCTCGCCTTGGTGCCACCGCTAAGCACTGGTGCGCACCCCTTTTCCCCAGTCCAGGAAGTGGGTTCGGGTCCGGGTGGTGCCCACACGGGCCGGGTAATAGGTTCCTTACCCGGCAGTCTCTCTCAGAGGCCCCACGTCCAGGGGACCGCTGACCCGGAGGATAGTCACCGGTTTCCATGGTGACTGGACCTCGGCCTACTCTTCCGCAGGCCCTTCCTCCAACCAGCCTCTCCAGAGACTGCGGGATGATGAAAAGGGTGGTCTGGGGCTATTTACAAGACCCAATAGTTTATGGGTTGGCCTGCAAGTTCTCAGCCGTGTCTCTTTACAAGTGCATTTAAACGGGAAACATCAAAGGGTCCCAACGGGGAACTGAACTTGTTGGTAGCTGGGATCCACTACCGCTTTAATACTCTGAATCAGGTGAGAATCTCGGTTAATTGGCATTCATTCATACATCTATTTACACGATCAACATGCAACACCCCTAGATTGCGGTCTCCCTGTATCTGAGTGGGGGCTGACCGAAGTTAGGACGTGTGGACCTTCTGGGCCCAATACTCTCGTGTGGGGCTAGTGGAGGAGAGGGGACGACAAGTCCCTCTTCTCGAGTGTCAGGTATGGCTGGCAGAGACCTGCATGGGCGTGGTGTAGGTGCATCCCTGGGCGCTCGTTCTGGTGGCTCGCTGACGGACCTCTCTGGCTTTATCTCTTCCATGGGTTGTGGAAACATTATAAAGGGAACAATCACCGCACCATTCTGCATAGGCCAATCAGCTGAAAATCACCCATCACTGTATGGATCACCTCTTTCTTCTTTTCCACGCTCAGCGTAGGAGTGAGAACCTTGTCCACCAACTTCAGGGGCTCTGGGCACTTCTTCAGGTGGTCCCTGGAAACGGTGGCCGTGGTCTTCCCCTGGTCACGACTAATCAGATACGTCTTCCTGTCCTCCCATCCAGTAGGCTGGATGACGTAGGGGGTCATCTCCCACTGGTCGTCGAGCTTGTGCGTTCTCCTTTTCCTTTTCAGCACCACATCTCCGGGTCCGAACGGGGCAGCCTGAGCCCATTTGTTGAAGCGTTGCTCTTGCCTCTCGCGACTCTGGCGCAAGTTCTTTTCCACGTACTCTTGGATCTGCCGGTACTGCTTCTGTCGCTTGATATCCCAATTGGCAGTGGGGGGAAGAGTCTCAGGTACCTCGACGTCCAATTCTAGATCCACCGGCAGCCTTCCTGGCCGGGCTCTCATCAGGTACGCAGGCATGCACTTGGTGGAGCTGCAGGGGATATTATTGTACATGTCCACCAAGTCGGCCAGCTTCTTGGGCCCCAAGTTTCGTTCTTACAGTGGAAGGGTCTTGAGGAGGTTAAAGACTAGGTGATTCATCTTCTCACACATCCCGTTAGTCTGGGCATGGTAGGCCATGGTCCGGATCTTCTTGCACCCGTACAAGTTGCAGAACTCTTGAAACACCTCTGCCTCAAAGGCCGGGCCCTGGTCCGTGAGCACCTTCTCTGGGTAACCATGCGGCCGGCAGAAGTACGCCTGAAAGACCCTGGCTGCAGTGCGGCCTGTTAAATCCTTGATGGGGACCACCACCATGAACCTGGAGTAGTGGTCTACGATGGTCAGGGCATATGTATATCGGCTCCGGCTAGGCGTAAGCTTGACATGGTCCAGAGCAACCAACTCCAACGGCTGGCGGGTGACAATCGGCTGCAGCGGGGCTTTCTGACTGGTTTCATCCCGTCTTCTCAACGCACAGGGGCCACACTCTCTGCACCAGGCCTCTACGGACTCTCGCACTCCACTCCAGTAGAAGCGCTCTCTCAGCAGCATCTCTAATTTCTTCCAGCCGAAGTGTCCGGCTCCGTCATGGTAAGCATTCAGGACCTTGGGTACGTATGCCTGCGGCACCACCAGCTGGCGGACTTTCTCGTGCGTTTTCGGGTTAATCAATCCCCTGTACAGCTTTCCTTGTTGCAGGTAAAGGCGGTCCCTCTCTTTCCACAACCACTGAGCTTTGGAGGGGGCTGTAGGTTCTAGTCTGGAAGCGCCTTGGGCAATCATCATTTTGACGAGCTGGACCGCGGGCTCCTGATCTTGAGCTTCCTGCTACCCCTGGCAGGGTATTGGGTCAAGCTTCACTTGCTGTTGGCCAACATCGGGCTTTTCGTCCCTTAGCTGATGAAACGCGGTCAGCGCAATCTCCTCCAAACCGTCTTCATCCACCCATTCATCGGGTAGGTGAGGGATTCGAGACAATGCATCTGTGTTGGTTTTCTTGCGGCCGGCTCTGTACTTAATGGTGAAGTCATAGTTGGCTAGCCGGACCACCGCATCGCTGCTCCAGGGCTCCTAATTTTGCCGTACCCAAATGTGTCAACCGATTATTGTCCGTGTAGGTGGTGAACTTTGCCGACGCCAGGTAGTGTTTGAACCTTTCCGTTATCGCCCAGACGAGTGCCAAGAACTCCAACTTGAAAGAGCTGTAGTTCTCGGGATTTCTTTCCGTTAGCCAAAGCTCCCTGCTTGCGTAGGCGATCACCTTCTCCCTGCCTTCTTGCATTTGGGATAGGACAGCACCCAAGCCCACATTGCTGGCGTCTGTTTAAAGAATGAACGGGAGGCCATAGTCGGGATAAGCCAGGATTTCTTCTGTCCGGGCCGACTTCAGCTGCTGGAAGGACTCCTCATGCTTCTCACCCCAGGCAAACGGGGGTCTGGGAGTTCTGCCATTCTTGGTCTGTCCCACGAGGAGGTCTTGCATGGGCGCTGCTATCTTTGTGTATCCCTTGATGAAGCGACGGTAGTAGCCCACCAGGCCCAGGAACTGCCTCACCTCTTTTACCGTGGTAGGTTGCGGCCAACTCTGGATGGCGGTGATTTTCTCGGGATCCGGGGCCACACCTTCCACGCTCACCACATGCCCGAGGTACTGCACTTTGGGCTTCAACAGGTGGCACTTAGAGGGCTTTAATTTCATCCTGTACTTGGAGAGGGCTGCAAACACTTCCGCGAGGTACTCCAGATGGGCTTCATATGTCTTGGAATAGACGATCACATCATCCAGGTACAGCACAGCAGTCGCGAAGTTGAGATGCCCCA
This sequence comes from Anomaloglossus baeobatrachus, assembly GCF_048569485.1. NCBI lineage: Eukaryota > Metazoa > Chordata > Amphibia > Anura > Aromobatidae > Anomaloglossus > Anomaloglossus baeobatrachus. The sequence goes on from NC_134364.1 coordinate 129,195,490, forward strand.
AGCAACACCCCATAAGCCTCTGGAAGGTTCCCGGGGCATTACACAGCCCAAACGGCATACTGTTGAACGCAGTCTTCTCGCGGTCCTCCTCCGCAACTGCCACCTGCCAGTAGCCACCAGTAAGGTCAAGAGTAGAGAAATAATTAGCAGTCTTCAGCGCGGCCAACGACTCTTCAATGCGAGGAAGAGGGTATGCATCTTTATGCATTATCTGATTAATCTTCCGGTAATCCACACACATTCTCATGGTACCATCCTTCTTCCTTACCAGGACCAACGGAGCTGCCCAGGGACTGCAACTATCACGGATGACCCCTGCCTCTTTCATGTTCCTCAACATATCTTTGGCGCACTAGTAGTGTGCAGGTGGGATCGGTCTGTACCTCTCTTTAATAGGTGGATGTGTGCCTGTAGGGATATGGTGCTGAACCCCCTTAATCCTCCCGAAATATAACGGGTGTTTACTGAAGACCTGTCCGTATTCTTGCACTACCCGATATACCCCTTCCTTGTGATGTGTGGGTGTAGATTCGGTGCCAACATGCAACTCCCGGCACCACTCCTCTAACTGTTCGGGTGGAGGGTCGCTGCCTGACTGTGATGTGGTGATCGTGGAGGTTGTTACATGGATGGCGTTTGCGTCTACAATTAACAACTTGGCGATGGTGGCGAAGCGGGGCAGCCTAACCTCTTCCTCTCCGCAGTTCATCACTCTCACGGGCACTCTCCCCTTCTTGACATCAATCACCCCTCTGGCTGCCATTACTGTGGGCCAATGTTCTGAAGGCAGAGGCTCCACCACTGCCGGGTAATCTTGTCCCTGGGGACCTACTGCTGCCCTACACCAAATCATCATCTCACTCCGCGGCGGCACCACCAAAGGCGCTGCATCCATCACTCGCACACCACCGATCTCTCCACCTGTCATGCTCACCTGTTGCCGCTGCAGGAGAGCCCGGATCTCTCACGTTGCAGAGCCTTCTGCCGGCCCCCTCCCGCAGTGACAGACAATTGTTGCAACAGGTGCAGCACTTCCCCCATGCAGTTCTCAATCACGTTGGTCCCGAGGACCACCTTTGGGTTACAGTCGCTGGAGTCATTCTGCACCACAATCATCCCCTGACGTTTCAGCTCCGCTCACCCCACGGTCAAAGTCACCTCCTTGAACCCCACTTGGTTCATAGGGAGTCCATTGGCCGCAATGATGGTCAAACTGTCGTCCGGAGGGGCAAGTTCACTATCAGACCAATAACGTTGGTACAACACATAAGGTATAGTCGTTACCTGCGATCCGGTGTCAAGAAGGGCTAAAGTCAGGATACCATCCACCGCTAGGGAGATGATGGGGCGACCTCCAACATACCGATCCCGCCAATCAGCTGGACCTTGAGGGTCTATTCCTGAGGATTGGCCCTTGGCCTTGGCCATTCAGAATTTATTTTTTTTCTGAATGTGAACACAGCTCCGCCCCTTTCGGCCATGTTTTTTCCATCTCCTATGTAAGAAAGTCCTTGGTTACCCCTCCCCACACACAGCAGTTTTTAATTGCAATGAGATGACACACAGTTAGAGTCATAGAGCTAGGGACCCCAATATAGAGATATACCTTGACGAGGTTTTGGGGCTCAGTTACATTGATCAATGCGATTGCTAAATATCTCCTTTTTCCTAATATTCATGGCAGGTATGCATTTCATTTTTCACACTTTCAAGTTAGCAAGTGGCATTTTTCATTGTATGCGTCAATGTTTTTCGGTATGCTTACAGCATTATACTATTATCTAACTTTGATGTGCAGCTTTATCCTTATGTACTATGTATTTTTTTTGGCTTGCACTCATAATATATATTAGTGCTCACTTCAATTATCATATTTAGTATTGCTTCCTAGCCAATGGCACCAGGGTTCCTACCCTGGCGCCGTTCAATTTGGGGGTATTCGCCTCTGCCGGAGCTGGGCACAGCTCCAGCCCACACTCCTCTCCAACTTGAACTCTAACACTTGTCTGACTACTAGTGATGTGTCGGTCGCGAACGATCTGACACAAAGATCCGGCTCCCTGCTGTGAACGACAGGAGCCGGATCACCAGTGTGAGCCGCTAAAATATCTAATCGGCTCTTTTCGCCGTCAAAACCCCACCCACCCGCGGCGAAACTCCGCCCACTCAGCAATCTATTTGAGCGTTTGTAAGTGGGCGGGGCTTAGCCGTGGGTGGGCGGGGCTTTAGCAGCGTTACTATAATCTTAAATATGAGTTCACCTGGGGTGAACACATATTTAATAAGGAGCCGAGAACGAGCTGAAAGAGGCGGCTCTTTTTGGTGAACGGAGCCATGGGAACCAGATCACCAAAAAGAGCCGGACTGCCCATCACTACTGACTACTTTACCACCCTGGGCTGTCTACACTCCTCGGTGGGCGTCTTCCAACTGTCTGGTTCCGCCCCCTGGTGTGTCTATCTAGCCCTGAGGGGGGTGACTACGGTTTTGAAGGTCGGCTGCTGTTGCCTGTGAGGGAAGGTGTTGTGCAGGGGCCTATTTGTCACTACCTGGCCCGGCCAGGGCGTCACACTACCAATATACTGAAAACTGCACGTTATACATGAATTCAAATAAATGACATGGTCTGTACCACAGTTAATCATTGAATTGATATAAAAATTCCTGTTATTTGCATAGGATATAAAAGTCTTCGTATAGACCATGTGCTTGCACAGACCACAAGAGTTGTGTACGCACTTATATGACCCACTCGTAGGTAACCAATTGCCGGTGGTGTTTTTAGCATCATAGTTTTCCAATTTATTTGTGTGGTCGCTTGGTGATAATGTAATGTGGTGCCCCTGACTGTCAGGTGCCACAGGGTACTACATCTAGGCCCGGATTCCTGGAAGATCAGTGCTGGTAAAACACCACACCATAACACACACACACACACACACACGCCACGCCCTTTTCTCTCAAACTGGGTAATAGGCTAGCAATGGACTTGACGGGTGGTCACCTATAGGTTGGGATGCATCCAATCCACTAGTCAGAAACCTGGGAGGAGGAGGGGTTGGTCAGTGAAGTGGACGGACGCTGGACATCTTGTCAGTTAACCAAGTAACCAAACAGTAAGTCAATCAAAAGTTGATGTGCTGACGGGAAAGTGTACAGTGACCTACTGAGTAAAAAGGAGTATGGTTGCCAGGGAGAGTACGGGAAGTACTCACTGGACCGAGCACCGATGGGGTGCAGAGCCCTAGTTCAGGAGGACGCTTTAGACTAGCCTGATAATGTCAAGTTTGGGAATTTAGGGTAGACCACAAATGGGGTACCTAGTCTGGGTCACAGAGGTCGGAGTTCAAATCAAATCTGTGCATATGTATTGTGAGGTAAATCCGGAGATATGACGATAAATCATGACATTCAAGTCATGTCAGGAAGCCCTCTCCTGGTGTCACCCCCCCCCCCTTCCCTTCACACAACTGGTTTAGCAACAAATCCATGGCCATGTCCTGTGATATGGAAATTAGGTGGCTTTAGGACAATGGACACAGGATGACTCCCTGCCGTCACCCTGTAGTAGGAGCTGCTAGCTAGTTAGCAAGGCTATGGAAATAGCCAGACAGAACGACTCCAGTAAAAAATGGTTCATATCTCGCAAGCCATATTTCCGATAAATATGGCAACCATAAAAATGGTGTCTCCGCATGTGGACGATGCCGGCACCCCCTTTTTATGGGAGCAGGACATTGGGAAATGCCCCAGGCGTGATATCAGCCATATGGGAACTCGTAGACAGGTCATGAGTCCCCTCGTTCTGTAGCTAAATTCATAACTGTCACAATGAGAGCATTGGCGTCCGCCTACGACGCTCCCAGGCAAAGTTATGGCCCATATTCCATGTTGTGAATTTGTCCATAACTCCAACCAGGGGTGGAGCAGTGCTCCCTGTGAGGTCACTAAGGTAGGAGGGGACCTGGACTTGCCCAGGTTGATAACCCTACTTCGGCCATTTTCCAAGGTTCTTCTCGCTGGGGGCACGTGTAGGAAACATCTGTGGGAGTTCCTGGAAACCTGGTCTACAGCGCCCCCCTGTGGCCAGACGCAACAAGGTAACTGCTGGAACTGTGTATGCCTGTTTGTAACCCATGCTTTGATTGTAACTGTACTCTGACATATGTATATTCTGTAGATTCCCTATTGTATATATTGTAGTTTCTAGTGTGCTTTAGGCTGATTAAATTATATAATTAATCTTGGGCTGTTCTGTTATCTCGATCTTGAATCCCACGTCTGTGTGTTCGGCTAATAGTTACCGTGAAGCGGTTGGTGGCAGCGAGTTGTGCCAAGGATTATTGTGGGGAGGCCAGTGAGATTCGGGAAGATATTATATATTCCGCCCGCGGAGGTCGGGGGAATATATACCCTACTCTCACCGGGGACCCTTCAATAATCGGCATAAGTAGTATAGCGGCCTCCTTGCTTATTGTCGGGCAATTCCATAATTGGCCTGACTATAAGAGGGGCGCTAGAGAGCGCGTCACGTGCTCTGTCTGTCGGTCGGGAGGTATAAAGTAGGGGTGACCCCCACTTGTTACCCCCCGATTGTGACGTACTGGTAGCCAGCGCGGGGGATTTCTGAGTGACCCCCCCGGTGGTTTGTGACATATTGGTGGCATAGCGGTGGGATCGAGATAATAGTGTGTGTGAGTGTGAGACCCATACTCCCAGACACTAAAGACTGCCTGCAGCAGCTGTGGCTGCTGGGGTCTTCAGACTAGCTCAACACTAGAGTGTCAGAGTGCAGAGACTGTGAGGTGTGTGGAGGCATCAGGTGTCAGTTCTGTGTCAGTGACCAAAGTCTGCAACCATGGCTGATAGCACCAGGAGCAAAGCCAAAGGAATGGCCGATGCTCAGGCCAGAGACGATGAGGAGGTTGTCCACGAGCCCTCCAGGAGCCCGACGCCAGAGAACAGCTCTGCAGAGGACATCGCACAACCTGGGACTGCTGGACAAGATGAGGAGGAGCTCGCCCAAGGTTCCTCAACGAGCCAGATGCCAGCCCTCCGCTCTGCAATGGACAGTGAAGCACCAGGCTCCGCAGCGGGCCGCAGATCACCACGTGCCATTCCACCGAGCCTGGGAGGCTCGGATAGCCTTCTTCAAATGGCTATGGCCCTTCTCCAGGCTGGAGACCGGGATACCTACGAGATACTCATGGCAGAGCGCAGGGCAGAGCGGCAGGCAGCGCGTGAAGAGCGCCAGGCAGAGCGTGACTACCAGCTGCAGCTAGCTCAGCTCCGGCCCTCATCAGCCACACGTGACCTTCAAGACACCAAACTTCCAAAGGTCCGTGTTGAGGACTTCCCAGTGCTGGAGAAGGATGGAGACTTGGACTCTTTCTTGACTGCTTTTGAGCGGACTTGCTTGCAGCACCATCTGAACAAGGACCAGTGGGCCAAATACCTGACCCCCCGTTTAAGGGGTAAGGCCCTGGATATCCTTGGGGACTTGCCTGCTGAGGCGGATCAGGGCTACGACACCATCAAGCGGGCCCTGATCCAACAGTACAACCTCACCCCGGAGTCCTACCGCAAGAAGTTCCGGACGCTGCAGAAGGGACCAAAGGACTCCTGGGCTGACCACCGGCGGGCACTTGCCCGAGCTGCCGACCACTGGACCCAAGGCCTGCAGCTTTCCACCGGACCGGAGATCCTGGACTTGTTCATCACGGAGCAACTCTTGTGGAACTGCCCTGAGGATCTCCGCCAGTTCATCCGAGACCAGAAGCCAAAGGGATCCACGGCTACAGCTGCCCTGGCAGATGACTACACCAACAATCGGGCTCCTGAAGCCAGGAGAGCAGCCACCAGCAGCACCTGGAGAGGGGGTAAGATGAACTCTGCGACTGCCCCACCTGCCCCTAGACTGCAGGGGGTGTCCCCCTCAACTCCCCTCTCCAGGCCCGTGGCAGAGCCAAGACGGTGCCACCAGTGCAACCTACCTGGACACTTCAAGGCCATGTGCCCTCAGCGTCCCAAGGCCCCGGCTCCGTCCCCGTCCCAAGGGCCGCCCAAGGTGTATTGTGTGGGTGGGGGTGGTGGTAGGTCCCTGGACAGCTTCCAACCTGTCACCGTCGGCCAGTCTGTGACCATAGGACTGCGAGACAGCGCCTCGGAGGTGACTCTGGTGCGGCCTGAGATGGTGTCCCCCCAAGACTTGATCCCTGGAAAAACCCTCGCTGTCTCCGGGATTGGAGGCATTGACCCGGCGCTGCCTGTTGCTGACATTTATGTGGACTGGGGCGCAGGGCGAGGGGTGAGGGAGGTGGGGGTAACTGATCGGATCCCTGCAAACGTGCTACTTGGGACAGATTTGGGGCAAATAACCTCCCAGTTTGGCCCCGCCTCAAAGGCTGAACCTTCAGCCAGTACTGACATGCCTCCTGACAATGTTAATGTGTTATCTATGAATGATGTAAGGGAGGAGGGAGTGAACTCTGATATTTCTGCTTGCACAGACACCATAGACACACACACAGCTGCAGCTGTGACAGGGGAGGGGGTCAGAGAAAGGTGTGACAATGCCTCTACAAGTAACCAGCCTGTGAGCTGGGATCTGCTGCCCTCTGCAGGGATAAGCAGAGAGCAGGGTGCTGCAGGGGGAGGACCAGTGTGTGGGGTGGGGGCTACCACAGCAAATGTGGGGTCCCCAGAGATTTCACAGCGGGGTTCTGTTGCTGCAGGAGGGGAACAGGCAGGTGAGATTGGGGCCAGTCCAGGAGCGGAAGTGCTCCCAGGTAAGATCTCGGTGCATGGTTCCCCCACAACCGGGGTGTCAGGAAGCCAGGTAGGTCTGCCTGAACCGGCGACTTGGTCAGGAACGGAGGAGGAGCAGGCACGACCCACGGTCGCAGCGGCTGTGGCCGCTGTCACCCGCAGTGGGAGTGCTGGAAGCCAAGGGGCCTCCCGGAGGTCCGATAGCTCTTCCCCTTCTGACCAAGTGGCAGCCGAGTCAGGTGGAGGCCAGGACACAGGTCCCGGGGTACTGACTGAAGATGTGACAGTCTCGTCGATTCTGGCCACATCTAGTCAGGAGTTTCAGGCAGCGTTAGAAGCTGACGACAGCCTGAAAGCTCTAAAGGAGCAGGCGGCACAGCCTCCCTCGGACTCGGACCCGGAGCGAGTGGTCTGGGACCAAGGACGGCTGTACCGGGCCACGGTCCAGCAGGGTTCACCGGAGGCGTGGCCCAGGGACCGACAGTTGGTGGTACCCTATCCGTTCCGGACGGAGTTGTTGCGGATCGCACATGAGATTCCGATGGCCGGACACCTAGGGATCGCTAAGACCAAGGCCAGGTTAAACCAGCATTTCTACTGGCCAAAAATGGGGGCCGATGTGGCTGCCTACTGCCGTTCGTGTGAAACCTGTCAGAGAGTGGGGAAGGCGGGGCCACGCCCCAAAGCCCCACTGGTATCTCTACCAATCATCGATGAGCCTTTCAGGAGGGTGGCTGTGGATCTGGTCGGCCCGCTGGCCATCCCCAGCAGCTCCGGGAAACGCTTCATACTGACGGTAGTGGACTATGCCACCCGGTACCCAGAAGCAGTGGCCTTGTCGTCCATTCGGGCTGACAAGGTGGCCACCGCATTGCTGGAGATTTTCTCCCGAGTGGGTTTTCCCCAGGAAATGCTCACCGACCGGGGGACCCAATTCATGTCCCAGCTGATGGAGACCCTCTGTAAGCAAGTCCAGGTGCGACATCTGGTGGCCAGCCCGTACCATCCACAGACTAATGGCCTGTGCGAGCGGTTCAATGGCACCTTAAAGCAGATGCTTAAGATGTTGGTCGACTCCCATGGGCGTGACTGGGAGCGGTATCTCCCACACCTGTTATTTGCTTACCGGGAGGTTCCACAGGCCTCAACCGGATTCTCACCGTTTGAGCTCCTGTACGGGCGACGTGTGCGGGGCCCCCTGGCTCTGGTGAAAGAGGCTTGGGAAGGGGATTTGGCCACCCCTGGAGTGTCGGTTATCGAGTATGTCATGCGCTTCCGGGACAAAATGCAGGCCTTGACGCAACTGGTACACGACAATATGGCTCAAGCCCAGGCCGATCAGAAGCGTTGGTACGACCAGAACGCTTGTGAGAGGACCTACCAAGTGGGTCAAAAGGTGTGGGTACTGGTCCCCGTACCACAGGACAAGCTTCAGGCAGCCTGGGGAGGCCCATACCTCGTGTACCAGCAGCTCAACCCTGTAACGTACCTGGTCACCCTGGACCCCGCCCGTGGAAGGCGAAAGCCCTTCCATGTGAACATGATGAAGGCACATCATGAGCGGGAGGCATGTGCGCTCCCCGTGTGCAACCTGCCCGAGGAGGGAGAAGTGGAAACCCTCTTGGATATGCTAGCCCAGGTTAGGGCAGGCGGATCCATTGAGGATGTGGAGGTTGGCCACCAGCTCTTGGAGGACCAACGGTCCCAGCTGTGGGCCACCCTCCTCCCCTTCCGGGGGTTGTTTACCAACCAGCCCGGAAGGACTGACTTGGCTGTCCATCACGTGGACACTGGGGATCATCCCCCGATCCGGCGTTCAGCATATCGGGTCTCCCTGGAAGTGCAGCAACACATGCGCCAGGAGATTGACGAGATGCTGAAGCTGGGGGTGATCCAGGCATCCAACAGCGCTTGGGCCTCGCCTGTAGTCCTCGTCCCTAAGAAGGACCGAACCACTCGGTTCTGCGTGGACTACAGGGGGCTCAATGCTGTCACGGTCGCCGATGCGTACCCAATGCCACGCATCGATGACCTGCTCGATCAGTTGGCCGGGGCTCAGTACCTGACCATCATGGACCTGAGCCGGGGATATTGGCAGATCCCCCTGACTCCCAAGGCCAGGGAACGCTCTGCCTTTATTACCCCACTTGGACTGTACGAGTCCACGGTGATGCCATTCGGGATGAGGAATGCCCCTGCCACTTTCCAGCGGATTGTCAACACCCTGCTCAAGGGACTTGAAGGGTACGCGGCCGCGTACCTGGATGACATTGCCGTCTTCAGTCCCACCTGGGAGGACCACCTAGAGCATCTAGCACAGGTGCTCAGGCGGATCCACCGGGCAGGTTTGACCATCAAGCCGGGAAAGTGTCAGCTGGCCATGAGCGAGGTCCAGTACCTCGGTCACCGGGTAGGTGGGGGAACGCTGAAGCCCGAGCCTGAGAAAGTGGAGGCCATCGCATCCTGGCCCACCCCCAGGACCAAGAAGCAGGTGATGTCCTTCTTGGGGACCGCTGGGTACTATAGGAGGTTTGTTCCACGCTATAGTAGCCTGGCAAAGCCCTTGACGGACCTCACCAAGAAGAAGCTGCCCTCTGCAGTCGATTGGACAATGGACTGCGAGACGGCCTTCCGGGCCCTAAAGGACGCCCTGTCCAGCCCGCCCGTGCTACAGGCAGCCGACTTCACGCGGCCGTTTGTAGTACAGACCGACGCCAGTGACTTCGGCCTCGGTGCGGTGCTCAGCCAGGTGGACTCTGCGAGCCAAGAGCACCCAGTCTTGTACCTGAGCAGGAAGCTGTTACCAAGGGAAGTGGCCTATTCTACAATGGAGAAGGAGTGCCTGGCCATAGTGTGGGCCCTGCAGCGTCTGCAACCCTATCTATACGGGCGCCACTTCATCGTGGAGACGGACCACAATCCCCTCAGCTGGTTGCACACCGTCTCTGGGACGAATGGGCGATTGTTGCGATGGAGCCTTGCGCTCCAGCAATACGACTTCACCATTCGCCACAAAAGGGGCCGTGACCACGGTAACGCAGACGGGCTGTCCCGACAAGGAGAGGTCGCGGACGGGCGCACGGGGGAACACCGGAGTGTGCTGCCCCCTAGCGCCCTCAAAAGGGGGGAGGTGTGAGGTAAATCCGGAGATATGACGATAAATCATGACATTCAAGTCATGTCAGGAAGCCCTCTCCTGGTGTCACCCCCCCCCCCTTCCCTTCACACAACTGGTTTAGCAACAAATCCATGGCCATGTCCTGTGATATGGAAATTAGGTGGCTTTAGGACAATGGACACAGGATGACTCCCTGCCGTCACCCTGTAGTAGGAGCTGCTAGCTAGTTAGCAAGGCTATGGAAATAGCCAGACAGAACGACTCCAGTAAAAAATGGTTCATATCTCGCAAGCCATATTTCCGATAAATATGGCAACCATAAAAATGGTGTCTCCGCATGTGGACGATGCCGGCACCCCCTTTTTATGGGAGCAGGACATTGGGAAATGCCCCAGGCGTGATATCAGCCATATGGGAACTCGTAGACAGGTCATGAGTCCCCTCGTTCTGTAGCTAAATTCATAACTGTCACAATGAGAGCATTGGCGTCCGCCTACGACGCTCCCAGGCAAAGTTATGGCCCATATTCCATGTTGTGAATTTGTCCATAACTCCAACCAGGGGTGGAGCAGTGCTCCCTGTGAGGTCACTAAGGTAGGAGGGGACCTGGACTTGCCCAGGTTGATAACCCTACTTCGGCCATTTTCCAAGGTTCTTCTCGCTGGGGGCACGTGTAGGAAACATCTGTGGGAGTTCCTGGAAACCTGGTCTACAGCGCCCCCCTGTGGCCAGACGCAACAAGGTAACTGCTGGAACTGTGTATGCCTGTTTGTAACCCATGCTTTGATTGTAACTGTACTCTGACATATGTATATTCTGTAGATTCCCTATTGTATATATTGTAGTTTCTAGTGTGCTTTAGGCTGATTAAATTATATAATTAATCTTGGGCTGTTCTGTTATCTCGATCTTGAATCCCACGTCTGTGTGTTCGGCTAATAGTTACCGTGAAGCGGTTGGTGGCAGCGAGTTGTGCCAAGGATTATTGTGGGGAGGCCAGTGAGATTCGGGAAGATATTATATATTCCGCCCGCGGAGGTCGGGGGAATATATACCCTACTCTCACCGGGGACCCTTCAATAATCGGCATAAGTAGTATAGCGGCCTCCTTGCTTATTGTCGGGCAATTCCATAATTGGCCTGACTATAAGAGGGGCGCTAGAGAGCGCGTCACGTGCTCTGTCTGTCGGTCGGGAGGTATAAAGTAGGGGTGACCCCCACTTGTTACCCCCCGATTGTGACGTACTGGTAGCCAGCGCGGGGGATTTCTGAGTGACCCCCCCGGTGGTTTGTGACATGTATATATGAAGAGCAATAACCACACAGAGACGTGTCTCTATTTGGGAGAAGCTCAATGGTCTTCTGATTCGTATGTTGTAAAACATTCACAGTAAGGCCCGTTTCACACGTCAGTGAAAAACACTGACGTTTTTCACTGGCATGTAAAACATGCACATGTCCCTCCGTGTGCCGTGAATCACGGCACACGTGAGTTGTCTAAGTGCAATCCGGGCTCCGTTCTCCGTGGCCCGTGATTGCACTTAGAGATTAACTCACCTGTGCGCGCTCCCGCTCTCCATGGTGCTGATTGCTCCCGCGGTGCAGCATCCGGCCGGCGCTGACCCCCGCAGCAGCTGCTTCCGGGTCGGCTGTGTCGTGCATAATGAATATGCGCGATAGTAATGAGCCGGCTCAGAAGCAGCCGGCAGAACAGGCTACAGAGAGCGCCGCTGAAGCCGGGTGACTAAAAATGATTTTTATTTTAAAAGCACGTTTTTTTCTGGCACGTGTCTCACGGATCACACCACTGCGTGGTCCGTGGGACATCAGTGATGCCAGAAAAAAATGGACATGTCTCCGTGCGGCAATCACGCACACGCGGGTACGCCGCACGGAGACACGTGCAGTGAAAAATCACTGATGTGTGAGCAGACCCATTCATTATAATGGGTCCGCGTATGTCAGTGATTCTGGTACGTTTAAAAAAAAGCACAAACGTCCCAGAATCACTGACGTGTGAAAGGGGCCTTATACAGTTCAACATTTGACCTTGTGACAGGAACAAGGAGTAAAGATAAAGCCCCAGCTTCACATCCCTGCTGCTGAGGACTAGTGTTAGACTGGGTTCACACTAAACGACAGCGACAACGACGTCGCTGTTACGTCACCATTTTCGGTGACGTAACAGCGACCTTGTAAGTCGCTGTTATGATCGCTGCTTAGCTGTCAAACACAGCAGAAGCAGCGATCATAACGTCGCTGTGCTACATGTGCAGAGAGCAGGGAGCCGCGCTTAGCGCTGGCTCCTTGCTCTCCTAGGTACAGTACACATCGGGTTAATTAACCCGATGTGTGCTGCAGCTACATGTCACAGTGCAGAGAGCAGGGAGCCGCGCGCACTGCTTAGCGCTGGCTCCTTGCTCTCTTTGCTACAGTATACATCGGGTTAATTACCCGATGCATACTGCAGCCACATGTCACAGTGCAGGAGCCGGCGCTGGCAGCAAGAGCGGAGGCTGGTAACCAGCGTAAACATCGGGTAACCAGGGAAAGGACTTCCCTTGGTTACCCGATGTTTACGCTGGTTACAGTTTACCGCAGCTGCCAGTGCCGGCTCCTGCTCGCTTCATTTCGTCGCTCTCTCGCTGTCACACACAGCGATGTGTGTGTCACAGCGGGAGAGTGACGACCAAAAAATGAAGCTGGACATTCAGCAACGACCGGCGACCTCACAGCAGGGGCCAGGTCGTTGCTGGATGTCACACACAGCGACAGCGACGGGACGTCGCTGCAACGTCACAGAAAATGGTGACGTAGCAGCGACGTCGTTATCATTGTCGCTGTGTGTGACACCAGCTTTATGAATACCTCTTTGTCCATTGTTCATTTTGGCTTTGTTATCTCGATTCTCATCTTACACGACACACATCTTAGAATCATATTATGGTGTCTGTGTGATTGTCATATAGACACAGATAATTATGCAATGACATCTATATTTTGATTATTTACATACACATAATCTTATTACATCTGAACAAAGGACCTAAAGCCCAGGCCTACCCTCACAATAACAATCTGCCCGGTGAGGGGACCATCAAGGACCTCACCGACATTAGTGTCCGGGGCACAGCAGCAGAGAGGGAACCTGGGAATGGGGACGGAGGTCCGACCCACGAGAGGTTCAAGCTGCCTGCCATACGGGCCAAGACGGAGACAAGAGGGGGCCCCAAAAACGCTCCAAGCAACGGGGACCCACCAACTACTACTACAGGGTGTATGGAAGTAAAGCTCACCAGGTCACTACACCGGCACTGGAACAAAGGGAATACTGGATTGGTAGAGCCCAGCACAAACCAGGTAGCAGTAACTCCAAACCAGTGAGGAAAGCACAAGTTAGACCGCAGTCCCTGTCGTCTGAATTCTTCCTACACCTCTGCACCCATAGACTACCACCACCACCATCCTCCTCCCCTGGGGCTTAGCTCTACTTGTGGAGAGCCATCACACCTAAGCTGCTCAATACCATTGGCCCCAGCAGTGAGAGGCTTTGCAGCGGCGGTTTTCCCCATGTAACCGCATACCACAAGTGTCGTCACGAAAAACTATTTTTAATTTTTTTTCCCCTTGTATTTTGCGACCCCCAGGGTCACGGAACTGGGCAACGGCCTCCCAGTGACCTGTCCCAGCAATGTACAGCCCGGGACCGAATCCCCCAAAGTCCTGGGGAGAGTCAATAGGGGCCAGAGTGGGGTTCCTTCTGGACACAAGTTTGACCCCCATATTCAGAATTTGGTGTAAAGTGTCATCAGTTGATAAAATGGGAAGATATTTTTTAATGATGAGACAGTATCATAGCAGTTCTTACTATATTTAGTGGAGACCACCAGCGGCCATTTGTCACCTGGCTTTGGGCTCATCTTTCCCATTTCCAGGTTTTGTTCTCTCCATGAGATTACTTTGTAGAAAACCTCTCGCGCGGAATCTTTTATTACATTCCTCACTCAATTCCCCCTGGATGGCCCAGCAGCACCTTCTAACCCTGGATGGCCAGCAGCGCCTTCTAACCCTGGATGGCACAGCAGCGCCTTCTAACCCTGGATGGCACAGCAGCGCCTTCTAACCCTGGATGGCCAGCAGCGCCTTCTAACCCTGGATGGCACAGCAGCACCTTCTAACCCTGGATGGCTCAGCAGCACCTTCTAACCCTGGATGGCCAGCAGCGCCTTCTAACCCTGGATGGCCAGCAGCGCCTTCTAACCCTGGATGGCTCAGCAGCACCTTCTAACCCTGGATGGCTCAGCAGCACCTTCTAGCCCTGGATGGCTCAGCAGCACCTTCTAGCCCTGGATGGCACAGCAGCACCTTCTAACCCTGGATGGCACAGCAGCGCCTTCTAACCCTGGATGGCCAGCAGCGCCTTCTAACCCTGGATGGCACAGCAGCACCTTCTAACCCTGGATGGCTCAGCAGCACCTTCTAACCCTGGATGGCCAGCAGCGCCTTCTAACCCTGGATGGCCAGCAGCGCCTTCTAACCCTGGATGGCTCAGCAGCACCTTCTAACCCTGGATGGCTCAGCAGCACCTTCTAACCCTGGATGGCTCAGCAGCACCTTCTAGCCCTGGATGGCACAGCAGCACCTTCTAACCCTGGATGGCACAGCAGCACCTTCTAACCCTGGATGGCCAGCAGCGCCTTCTAACCCTGGATGGCCAGCAGCACCTTCTAACCCTGGATGGCACAGCAGCGCCTTCTAACCCTGGATGGCACAGCAGCGCCTTCTAACCCTGGATGGCACAGCAGCGCCTTCTAACCCTGGATGGCACAGCAGCGCCTTCTAACCCTGGATGGCCAGCAGCGCCTTCTAACCCTGGATGGCCAGCAGCGCCTTCTAACCCTGGATGGCACAGCAGCGCCTTCTAACCCTGGATGGCACAGCAGCGCCTTCTAACCCTGGATGGCACAGCAGCGCCTTCTAACCCTGGATGGCACAGCAGCGCCTTCTAACCCTGGATGGCCAGCAGCACCTTCTAACCCTGGATTGCCAGCAGCGCCTTCTAACCCTGGATGGCACAGCAGCACCTTCTAACCCTGGATGGCACAGCAGCGCCTTCTAACCCTGGATGGCCAGCAGCACCTTCTAACCCTGGATTGCCAGCAGCGCCTTCTAACCCTGGATGGCACAGCAGCACCTTCTAACCCTGGATGGCCAGCAGCACCTTCTAACCCTGGATGGCACAGCAGCACCTTCTAACCCTGGATGGCACAGCAGCGCCTTCTAACCCTGGATGGCCAGCAGCACCTTCTAACCCTGGATGGCACAGCAGCACCTTCTAACCCTGGATGGCACAGCAGCGCCTTCTAACCCTGGATGGCACAGCAGCGCCTTCTAACCCTGGATGGCACAGCAGCGCCTTCTAACCCTGGATGGCACAGCAGCGCCTTCTAGCCCTCACTACTCACCTGTTGGGATGTTCTCAATCACATGCTTATCAGCAGCCCTTGGATTTGCTGTAGCTCCTCCCCTGAGGGCGATCTATACTGCAGCCTCTCCCTGGTTGGCTGCATTTGGCCTAGCTCTTCCCTGGTTGGCTGTATTTGGCCTAGCTCTTCCCTGGTTGGCTGTATTTGGCCTAGCTCTTCCCTGGTTGGCTGTATTTGCAGTAGCTCCTCCCTTTTTGGCTGTATTTGCAGTAGCTCATTTCTGGTTGGTTGTATTTGCAGTACATCCTCCCTGGTTGGCTGTATTTTCTGTAGCTCCTCCCCGGTGGGCGGTCTATACTGCAGTTGCTCTCTGGTTGGCTGTATTTGCAGTAGCTCCTCCCTTTTTGGCTGTATTTGCAGTAGCTCCTCCCCCGTGGGAGGTGTTGTCCGCAGTGATGTGGCTGGTTGTGGCTGCGCTCTTGCTCCCGGTGCTCGCACTGTGGCTGTGGCCCCGGGGGCTCCGGCGGGCGCGGCTGCTGGCCGAGGATGTCCGCTTCTGTGTGCAGGCCTGGCGGGTGAAGCGCTCGGTGCGGTCGTGGCTCCAGCAGGGGGCGCTTTCTCTTCCGGGGCTCTTCCAGCTTCAGCTCCGGGCTCGGGCGGACGCAGTGTTCCTCCGGTACCGGGATGAGAAGATCACATACCGGGACCTGGAGTCCTCCAGTAACCGTGCCGCCCGAGCGCTGAGCCCCGCCGCTGCCCGCCTGCCCCCCGGGGCCACCATTGCCGTGCTCCTCGGTAATGAGCCGCGATTCCTGACCGCCTGGTTCTCTCTCTACAAAGTGCGGCTGGTGCCGGCATTCCTGAACACCAACGTCCGCAGAGGAGGCCTCCTGCACTGTGTGCGGGCGAGCGGGGCCCGGGGCATCATCACCAGCCCAGGTAGTGAGCGGGGACCATCACCTGCCCGGGTAACGTGCGGGGAGCGGGGGACCATCACCTGCCCGGGTAACGTGCGGGGAGCGAGGGACCATCACCTGCCCGGGTAACGTGCGGGGAGCGAGGGACCATCACCTGCCCGGGTAACGTGCGGGGAGCGAGGGACCATCACCTGCCCGGGTAACGTGCGGGGAGCGAGGGACCATCACCTGCCCGGGTAACGTGCGGGGAGCGAGGGACCATCACCTGCCCGGGTAACGTGCGGGGAGCGAGGGACCATCACCTGCCCGGGTAACGTGCGGGGAGCGAGGGACCATCACCTGCCCGGGTAACGTGCGGGGAGCGAGGGACCATCACCTGCCCGGGTAACGTGCGGGGAGCGGGGGACCATCACCTGCCCGGGTAACGTGCGGGGAGCGGGGGACCATCACCTGCCCGGGTAACGTGCGGGGAGCGGGGGACCATCACCTGCCCGGGGGACCATCACCTGCCCGGGTAACGTGCGGGGAGCGGGGGACCATCACCTGCCCGGGGGACCATCACCTGCCCGGGTAACGTGCGGGGAGCGGGGGACCATCACCTGCCCGGGTAACGAGCGGGGGACCGTCGCCTGCCCCGGGTAACGTACGGGGAGCGGGGGACCATCACCTGCCCGGGTAACGTGCGGGGAGCGGGGGACCATCACCTGCCCGGGTAACGTGCGGGGAGCGGGGGACCATCACCTGCCCGGGTAACGTGCGGGGAGCTGGGGACCATCACCTGCCCGGGTAACGTGCGGGGAGCTGGGGACCATCACCTGCCCGGGTAACGTGCGGGGAGCTGGGGACCATCACCTACCCGGGTAACGTGCGGGGAGCTGGGGACCATCACCTACCCGGGTAACGTGCGGGGAGCTGGGGACCATCACCTGCCCGGGTAACGTGCGGGGAGCGGGGGACCATCACCTACCCGGGTAACGTGCGGGGAGCTGGGGACCATCACCTGCCCGGGTAACGTGCGGGGAGCTGGGGACCATCACCTGCCCGGGTAACGTGCGGGGAGCTGGGGACCATCACCTGCCCGGGTAACGTGCGGCGAGCGGGGGACCGTCGCCTGCCCCGGGTAACGTGCGGGGAGCGGGGGACCATCACCTGCCCGGGTAACGTGCGGGGAGCGGGGGACCATCACCTGCCCGGGTAACGTGCGGGGAGCGGGGGACCATCACCTGCCCGGGTAACGTGCGGGGAGCGGGGGACCATCACCTACCCGGGTAACGTGCGGGGAGCTGGGGACCATCACCTGCCCGGGGGACCATCACCTGCCCGGGTAACGTGCGGGGAGCGGGGGACCATCACCTGCCCGGGTAACGTGCGGGGAGCGAGGGACCATCACCTGCCCGGGTAACGTGCGGGGAGCGAGGGACCATCACCTGCCCGGGTAACGTGCGGGGAGCGAGGGACCATCACCTGCCCGGGTAACGTGCGGGGAGCGAGGGACCATCACCTGCCCGGGTAACGTGCGGGGAGCGAGGGACCATCACCTGCCCGGGTAACGTGCGGGGAGCGGGGGACCATCACCTGCCCGGGTAACGTGCGGGGAGCGGGGGACCATCACCTGCCCGGGGGACCATCACCTGCCCGGGTAACGTGCGGGGAGCGGGGGACCATCACCTGCCCGGGGGACCATCACCTGCCCGGGTAACGTGCGGGGAGCGGGGGACCATCACCTGCCCGGGTAACGAGCGGGGGACCGTCGCCTGCCCCGGGTAACGTACGGGGAGCGGGGGACCATCACCTGCCCGGGTAACGTGCGGGGAGCGGGGGGACCATCACCTGCCCGGGTAACGTGCGGGGAGCGGGGGACCATCACCTGCCCGGGTAACGTGCGGGGAGCTGGGGACCATCACCTGCCCGGGTAACGTGCGGGGAGCTGGGGACCATCACCTGCCCGGGTAACGTGCGGGGAGCTGGGGACCATCACCTACCCGGGTAACGTGCGGGGAGCTGGGGACCATCACCTACCCGGGTAACGTGCGGGGAGCTGGGGACCATCACCTGCCCGGGTAACGTGCGGGGAGCGGGGGACCATCACCTACCCGGGTAACGTGCGGGGAGTTGGGGACCATCACCTGCCCGGGTAACGTGCGGGGAGCTGGGGACCATCACCTGCCCGGGTAACGTGCGGGGAGCTGGGGACCATCACCTGCCCGGGTAACGTGCGGCGAGCGGGGGACCGTCGCCTGCCCCGGGTAACGTGCGGGGAGCGGGGGACCATCACCTGCCCGGGTAACGTGCGGGGAGCGGGGGACCATCACCTGCCCGGGTAACGTGCGGGGAGCGGGGGACCATCACCTGCCCGGGTAACGTGCGGGGAGCGGGGGACCATCACCTACCCGGGTAACGTGCGGGGAGCTGGGGACCATCACCTGCCCGGGTAACGTGCGGGGAGCTGGGGACCATCACCTGCCCGGGTAACGTGCGGGGAGCTGGGGACCATCACCTGCCCGGGTAACGTGCGGCGAGCGGGGGACCGTCGCCTGCCCCGGGTAACGTGCGGCGAGCGGGGGACCATCACCTGCCCGGGTAACGTGCGGGGAGCGGGGGACCATCACCTGCCCGGGTAACGTGCAGGGAGCTGGGGACCATCACCTACCCGGGTAACGTGCGGGGAGCTGGGGACCATCACCTGCCCGGGTAACGTGCGGGGAGCTGGGGACCATCACCTGCCCGGGTAACGTGCGGGGAGCTGGGGACCATCACCTGCCCGGGTAACGTGCGGGGAGCTGGGGACCATCACCTGCCCGGGTAACGTGCGGGGAGCGGGGGGACCATCACCTGCCCGGGTAACGTGCGGGGAGCGGGGGACCATCACCTGCCCGGGTAACGTGCGGGGAGCGGGGGACCATCACCTGCCCGGGTAACGTGCGGGGAGCGGGGGACCATCACCTGCCCGGGTAACGTGCGGGGAGCGGGGGACCATCACCTGCCCGGGTAACGTGCGGGGAGCTGGGGACCGTCACCTACCCGGGTAACGTGCGGGGAGCTGGGGACCGTCGCCTGCCCGGGTAACGTGCGGGGGACCGTCGCCTGCCCGGGTAACGTGCGGGGAGCTGGGGACCATCACCTGCCTGGGTAACGTGCGGGGAGCGGGGGACCAGCACCTGCCCGGGTGACGTGCGGGGAGCGGGGGACCAGCACCTGCCCGGGTAACGTGCGGGGAGCTGGGGACCGTCGCCTGCCCGGGTAACGTGCGGGGGACCGTCGCCTGCCCGGGTAACGTGCGGGGAGCTGGGGACCATCACCTGCCTGGGTAACGTGCGGGGAGCGGGGGACCAGCACCTGCCCGGGTGACGTGCGGGGAGCTGGGGACCATCACCTGCCTGGGTAACGTGCGGGGAGCTGGGGACCATCACCTGCCCGGGTAACGTGCGGGGAGCTGGGGACCATCACCTACCCGGGTAACGTGCGGGGAGCGGGGGACCATCACCTGCCCGGGTAACGTGCGGGGAGCTGGGGACCATCACCTACCCGGGTAACGTGCGGGGAGCGGGGGACAATCACCTGCCCGGATAACGTGCGGGGAGCTGGGGACCATCACCTACCCGGGTAACGTGCGGGGAGCTGGGGACCATCACCTGCCCGGGTAACGTGCGGGGAGCTGGGGACCATCACCTGCCCGGGTAACGTGCGGGGAGCTGGGGACCATCACCTGCCCGGGTAACGTGCGGGGAGCGGGGGACCATCACCTGCCCGGGTAACGTGCGGGGAGCGGGGGACCAGCACCTGCCCGGGTGACGTGCGGGGAGCTGGGGACCATCACCTGCCCGGGTAACGTGCGGGGAGCTGGGGACCATCACCTGCCCGGGTAACGTGCGGGGAGCTGGGGACCATCACCTGCCCGGGTAACGTGCGGGGAGCTGGGGACCATCACCTGCCCGGGTAACGTGCGGGGAGCGGGGGACCATCACCTGCCCGGGTAACGTGCGGGGAGCGGGGGACCATCACCTGCCCGGGTAACGTGCGGGGAGCGGGGGACCATCACCTGCCCGGGTAACGTGCGGGGAGCGGGGGACCATCACCTGCCCGGGTAACGTGCGGGGAGCTGGGGACCGTCACCTACCCGGGTAACGTGCGGGGAGCTGGGGACCGTCGCCTGCCCGGGTAACGTGCGGGGGACCGTCGCCTGCCCGGGTAACGTGCGGGGGACCGTCGCCTGCCCGGGTAACGTGCGGGGGACCGTCGCCTGCCCGGGTAACGTGCGGGGGGACCGTCGCCTGCCCGGGTAACGTGCGGGGGACCGTCGCCTGCCCGGGTAACGTGCGGGGGACCGTCGCCTGCCCGGGTAACGTGCGGGGGACCGTCGCCTGCCCGGGTAACGTGCGGGGGACCGTCGCCTGCCCGGGTAACGTGCGGGGGACCGTCGCCTGCCCGGGTAACGTGCGGGGGACCGTCGCCTGCCCGGGTAACGTGCGGGGGACCGTCGCCTGCCCGGGTAACGTGCGGGGGACCGTCGCCTGCCCGGGTAACGTGCGGGGGACCGTCGCCTGCCCGGGTAACGTGCGGGGGACCGTCGCCTGCCCGGGTAACGTGCGGGGGACCGTCGCCTGCCCGGGTAACGTGCGGGGGACCGTCGCCTGCCCGGGTAACGTGCGGGGGACCGTCGCCTGCCCGGGTAACGTGCGGGGGACCGTCGCCTGCCCGGGTAACGTGCGGGGGACCGTCGCCTGCCCGGGTAACGTGCGGGGGACAGTCGCCTGCCCGGGTAACGTGCGGGGGACAGTCGCCTGCCCGGGTAACGTGCGGGGGACAGTCGCCTGCCCGGGTAACGTGCGGGGGACAGTCGCCTGCCCGGGTAACGTGCGGGGGACAGTCGCCTGCCCGGGTAACGTGCGGGGGACCGTCGCCTGCCCGGGTAACGTGCGGGGGACCGGGGGACCGTCGCCTGCCCGGGTAACGTGCGGGGGACCGGGGGACAGTCGCCTGCCCGGGTAACGTGCGGGGGACCGGGGGACAGTCGCCTGCCCGGGTAACGTGCGGGGAGCGGGGGGACCGTCACCTGCCGGGGTAATATGTAATATAAAGGGTCAGGCGATCATTACCTGCCTGGGTGTTGTTTAATGTACAGGGTTTGGGGGCTCAACACATGGGAGTCTCCCTTAGCACTGGGACTAACGTGTAATGCATAGGGGCATCAGCACTGGCCAGGGACCATGTAATGTGCTGGGGGGGGGGGGTGTCACCTCTATCCAGGATACTA
The DNA here is from genome assembly GCF_048569485.1 of Anomaloglossus baeobatrachus. Taxonomy (NCBI): domain Eukaryota; kingdom Metazoa; phylum Chordata; class Amphibia; order Anura; family Aromobatidae; genus Anomaloglossus; species Anomaloglossus baeobatrachus. Next base: position 129,216,973 of record NC_134364.1, read on the forward strand.
ACCTATAATGCGCATGGTAGGGTCACAATTAGCCTGGGTACTAACATGTAATGTGCAGGGAGGTTCATACTAGCCCAGTACCTAACATGTAATGTGGAGTGCGTCACCTCTAGCCGAGGGACTAAAATGATGGATTTACATGTAATGTAAGGTGGGTCACCACTAGCCCTAGTAGTAATGTGCAGGAGGTCACCGTTGGCTCAGGTGCCATGTAATGTGCAGGGGGCCACCACTAGACCAGTCGCTAACAAGTAATGTACAGAGGAGTCACCACCAGCCTGGTGTAATGTATGGGTTTACCACTAGCGCGAGGGGTCATAACTAGCCGGGTTACTGTGTAATGTGCTGGAGGTCATCACTAGACCTGGTACTATCGTGTACTGCTGTGTAGGGGGTCACTGATCTGTGATTTTGTGGTACGTCACGGTGACCCTTTGCTGCTGTCTTGTTCTCAGAGCTGATTGCCGCTGTTCTGGAGATTCTTCCGGAGCTGCAGGATATGGATGTTACGGTCTGGGTGATTGGATCAGGACACTTTCCCCCCAGCATTATTAACCTGCAGGATTTGATGGACGAAGCCTCAGACAGCCCCCTTCCGGGCCAGACCGGGTCCCCCACTGATCTCATGGACACCGCTATCTGCATCTTCACATCTGGGACCACCGGTAAGGCTGGTGGCCTGTCACATGCCCGGAGATTGTGTGGACGCTTATGACCTATCCTGTCCTCTGCGCAGGATTACCCAAAGCTGCGCGCATCAGCCACCTGAAGACGCTAATGTGCTGCGTCTTCTACCAGCTGTGTGGAGCGTCTGCCGAGGACGTCATCTACATGTCCCTGCCGCTCTACCACAAAGCTGGAGCCTTACTGGGGGTCGGTGGCTGTATTGGCATCGGTGAGTGCTGGCACACTACAACTCCCAGAATGCAGTGGAGACGGTGCTCTCACCTCTCTGTCTTACAGGGGCCTCGTTAGTCCTGAAGGAGCGATTCTCTGCCTCCCAGTTCTGGAGCGACTGCTGCAAACATAACGTCACCGTCTTCCAGTACATCGGGGAGCTGTGCCGCTACCTCACCAACCATCAGCAGGTACCGCCGGGATGTGCCCTTGTCCCTCTGTAGCGTGCCATCGGGATGTGCCCTTGTCCCTCTGTAGCGTGCCATCGGGATGTGCCCTTGCCCGCGTCTTTGTAGCGTGCCATCGGGATGTGCCCTTGTCCCTCTGTAGCGTGCCATCGGGATGTGCCCGCTTCTTTGTAGTGTGCCGTTGGGATGTGCTCACATTGCTTCATAGCGTGCTGCCGGGATGTGCCCGCGTCTTTGTAGCATGTCGGTGAGATGTACCCGCGTCTTTGTAGCGTGCCGTCGAGATGTGCCCTCGTTGCTCTGTAGTGTGCCCCCGGGATGTGCTCGAGTTGCTCCATAGCGTGCTGTCGGAATCCGCCCCGCTTTGCTCTCCACTGATTTGGTCATATGACTTTCTGGTGTAGAGCGAGGATGAGACGAGGCACAGCGTGTGGTTGGCGGCGGGCAGCGGGCTACGTCCTGACGTCTGGAGGGAGTTCAGCCACCGCTTCGGAAATATCAGAATCTACGAGACGTACGGCCTGACTGAGTTCAATATCAGCTTCTTCAACTACACCGGGACCCCCGGAGCGGTGGGACGTGGCACCTTCCTCTACAAGGCAAGTCCCACTGTGCCCTGTAGCTCCAAGCGATATCCTGCAGTTCTATCAGTGTGTAATAATCTGCAGAGAATCGCTCCACCACCTTCTAACAGATATAAAATATTCTGTAGATTATTACTACACCAAGAGGGAGCGATGTGCTGCAGGCACTGTGTATAAGTCTATGTCCCACTCTCTTACAGCATTTCTGCCCCTTCGAGCTTGTCCGCTATGACATGGAGGAGGAGGCACCAGTGAGGGATGGCGCAGGGCGGTGTCAGCGGACAGCTACAGGTTTGTGTTCTGTGATTTCTCTAAATCTACTTGTTGTCAGTGCTCACAGGCCCCTATATCTCTGTGTGCAGGAGAGACAGGACTGCTCATCTCCCCGGTGACCCCCACTTCTCCCTTCTTGGGGTACGTGGGTAGCCAGGAGCTCTCGGAGAAGAAACTGCTCAGAGACGTCTTCCAAGTGGGTGACTGCTACTTTAATACGGGTGACCTGATGATGCAGGATGACCTTAGCCTCGTCTACTTCCGGGACAGGATGGGTGACACCTTCCGGTATGGCGCCTTTTCAAGCCCCTCATCCTGTCCCTATTACTCTGCCCTTATCTCTTTTTTTTTTTTGTCTCCAGGTGGAAGGGGGAAAATGTCGCCACCACCGAGGTGTCAGAGATCATGAGCGGCCTGCAATGCTTCCAGGAGGTCAATGTCTATGGGGTACCTGTGCCAGGTAATGTGCCCTCTGCACCACCACTATCTGCCCAGTCTACGGTCCAGTGTATAATGCTCATCTCCTCCTCCAGGACAAGAAGGGCGAACAGGGATGGCGGCTGTCACCCTGCGCCCCGGCCACCAAATGGACCTGGATAAGGTTTTCACTCATGTGTTGGATTTCTTGCCGCCCTATGCCCGCCCTCGATTTTTGAGAGTGATGGTAGGTATTGTATGATGCCAGCTGTAAGGGGTGGTAACTGTCTCTGTACTGAACACCTCTGCTGCAGTTATCTCCGGCAATAACCATATCAAAAGTGAGCAAGCAGGTTGCTATACACTCCTCTACTCTGTCTGCTTACCTCTGCTTCTGTGGCACTGTCTTCAGCCACGTTGTCTCTGCTCTTTCTGCTTACATACCACTGTGTTGCATGTGCTACATCTGCTTGCGTCTGCTTTCTTCGGGTCCCTATGCCTCTGCTCCGTTTGCCTCCACTGTCTACACCTGCAGTGCATCCGTTCACTTGCAACCTCTTTGCCTCTGGTTTTATCCACTTACTTACGCACTGTCCGCTTGCTTACAGACAGTCTCTGCTTGCTTACAGCTGTGTTGTCTTTGCATCCTCCACTGTCCACTTGCCTCTGTCCGCTTACGTACGGCTGTAATGTCTTTGCTTCCTCCACTTGCCTCTGTTCGCTTACTTACAGCTGTGCTGTCCTTGCATCCTCCACACTTTACTAGCCTCTGCTCACTTACAGCCGTGTTAGCTCTTCTCTGCGCACTTACCTCTGGGGTTGTTACTGCACTTAGTACTGGTGTTTGCAGGTACTCAACCAGTGTTGGTGTTGCCAGTTTGCTGTACTGACTCAATGTTCATAATCTGTAGGATGAGATCGAGACCACCGGGACTTTCAAGCAGCAGAAGCAGCGATTGGTCCAGGAAGGGTTCTCCCTGTCCCACATTAAGGAGCCGCTGTATCTCTTGGATGAGGCTGCCCGCACCTACCGGCCCCTCACTGAGGACCTCCACTCCCGCATAGTCTCCTCTGATCTTAGGCTGTAAAGTACATGATCATGGCCTTGGAAAAATAGTCCAGCTCCTGCGATCCGGACTCTCTTGATCTTCCATACGCACGTGGTGCAAAGGGAGAATGGCCCTAATTGGGACTTGGGCTGCTCATCTAAGCTCCAGCACGGCTGCAGTTACCAGAGATTAGTGGCTTTTAAAAATAACTGAAAACAGGGACCTCTATAGACCAAGTTAAGCAACTGCACCATGTAATCTGCAGCTGCAACCAGCATGATGACGGCTACCAGCATTTTAACTGTAGACGGTGACTACGATAAATCATTTAGACCAAAGTTGCCGTGTGTGTACTCCAGCATTTGCTTTTCTATGGTTATGGCTATACTTTATAATTCCTTTTTTACTTTTTGTAACTTTTTTTACTACAGTAAACTTTCAATAAAATAATTTTCTAGAATCTGAGTAATCATGGCTGTCTATTTTGCAGAATCTGCAGCCCCTAGCACTACCCTACCCTAGCACATTTCTAGCAGTGTGAGAAGCCTCTTCTTACCTCCGCCGCCTGTTATCTCCAATATTAGAACTTATACACATGGTGTACAAACATGTGAGCAGCCTCTTCTTACCTCAGCCCCCTGGTGTCTCTAGTATTAGATCACATACACAGGGTGTACAGCAGTGTGAGCAGCCTCTTCTTACCTCAGCTTCCCGGTATATGCAGTATTACAGTAAAATATCCACGAGGCTCCAATCTTCATACACATGGAGTTTCTACTGCACAAGCTCACAGCCTCCTATTATATTAGAGTGTTTGTCCCACAATATTATTCACAGGTCAGAGGCTTTAAATCCTAAAATAAAGTTTTCAAATGTAATCAATTTTTCATAACTGGTTGCTCCACATATTTCCCCACTGAAACCCACATAGGAGAGGTTAATGCCTACCTGGTTGCACATGCTCTATAGGTACTGGCAAGTCCACATTTCATATCCTCTTAGTGAGCAGTTAGTGTGCCGCTGTGATCGTACCATCCTACAATAAAGGAAAGCTGAAGTGTGATTGGTCTCTGTTGTAGAAGGAAAGCTGCACACACTGTGATTGGTGTCTGTGGTAAAATGAAAGCTGCACTGTGATTGGTGTCTGTGGTAAAAGGAAAGCTGCACTGTGATTGGTGTCTGTGGTAAAATGAAAGCTGCACTGTGATTGGTGTCTGTGGTAAAAGGAAAGCTGCACTGTGATTGGTGTCTGTGGTAAAAGGAAAGCTGCACTGTGATTGGTGTCTGTGGTAAAATGAAAGCTGCACTGTGATTGGTGTCTGTGGTAAAATGAAAGCTGCACTGTGATTGGTGTCTGTGGTAAAAGGAAAGCTGCACTGTGATTGGTGTCTGTGGTAAAAGGAAAGCTGCACTGTGATTGGTGTCTGTGGTAAAAGGAAAGCTGCACTGTGATTGGTGTCTGTGGTAAAAGGAAAGCTGCACTGTGATTGGTGTCTGTGGTAAAATGAAAGCTGCACTGTGATTGGTGTCTGTGGTAAAAGGAAAGCTGAAGTGTGATTGGTCTCTGTTGTAGAAGGAAAGCTGCACACACTGTGATTGGTGTCTGTGGTAAAATGAAAGCTGCACTGTGATTGGTGTCTGTGGTAAAAGGAAAGCGGCACTAATGAGGGTATGTCCGCACGCTGCGTTCTGGATTTGACAAAACAATGCACCCTCTGGCAGACTGACAAATGTAAACACTGCGTTTGAAAGAAAAAAAAAAAAAAGTGGTAAAAACACATTCGTTTTCCCTGCGTTTTGGACAGTGCGTTTTTAAAGGAGAAATAGAATATGATAGGATTTGGTAGATAGATTTACATAGATACAAAAGGGTAGATAGAAAAAAAAGCATAACTGCCCGCAAACAGTAGACAGACAGCCATGCCATGAGAATGAACAAGGTGAACCTCGGAGGTCAGTGCAGGACACAGGCAGTAGTGCGGGGCCCGCAGCTGTGACATCAGAGCTTACCTGCGTTCACTGTCATTGCGGGGCTCTATCTCTGAGGCCTGTTTCACACCTCAGTGATCCTGATACGTATGTGCTAGTTTTTATATGTACTAGAATCGCGGATATACGCAGACACATAATGTATCTGCGCACACATCAGTGATTTATCACTGACCGTTTCTCCATGCGGTGTACACGCGTGTCAGTGATTGACGCACGGAGACATGTCCATTTTTTTCTGGCATCACTGATGTCCCACGGACCACACTATGGTGTGATACGTGAAACACATACCAGTAAAACACGGACATTGAAAATTAATGAACATTTAAACTCACTTTCTCCAGCGCTGCTTGTCTCCGGCCTCAGCTTCAGAGCCGGCTGCTGATTCTCATGCATATTCATGTATGCAGGAACAGCCGACCCGGAAGTAGCTGCAGTGGGTGTGGAAACACAGCAGAGCCAAAGAGGTTCAGTACCATGGACAGCAGGAGCGGGGACAGGTGAGTTTATCGAGATGTGCAATCACGGATAAGGTATCACGGATTGCACATGGACAACCCACGTGTGCTGTGAATCACAGAACACGGAGGGTCATATGCGTTGTTTTTTTTTTTTTTTTTTGAACCATAAGTTTTTATTGATTTTTTTTTTTTTAACAATAAAAATTGAACATACATGTTATGAGTTTTGTCCAGTCAGTTATCCTTTAATAGTAAAGATTATCCATTCCCAGTCATTCGTTGCTAACAATTGAACTGTCAACATATAATATCAAACCCCAATGATTATACCGCCACTTCAGCACCAGCATTCCCCTTCTCCTGTTCTCACCTGGAATCTGAGTAATCTAGCCACTTCCCCCATGTTACTTCGAACTTGAACCCTCTATTTTTAATTGCAATCATCCGCTCCATGCTACAATTGTTGCATCTTGGCCCTTCTTTCTTGAGCAGTCGGAACCTGCGGTGTTTTCCATTTACTCGCAATACACATTCTTACCACTGTCAGAAATTGTACGGTTATTATTACATCATGGTAATCCATGTCTTCCAGGCCTATAGACAACAGAGCTTTTTCGGGGCCCAGCTCCATATTATATCCCAGTATTGAACTTAAGCACTGTTGTGTTTCTGTCCAAACTGGTTGTATCATCCCACACTCCCACCAAATGTGAAGCAATGAACCCGGCTGGTTTACACCTCCAACATTTATCTGAGCTCCGAGGATATATTTTCTTTAGCCTTACTGGCGTGTAATACCACATATAGGAGTTTCCTTGATATCTCTAAATGGTTGATACAATGGGACATTTTTTTGTGTATTTGAAACGAATACTTCCATTGTTCTTCCAGGAATTGAGTTTGCAAATCTTTTTCCCATTTCTTCACATATGGTAAGGAGTGCGGGTTTTGTGTGTCATTCAGGGCTTCATACGCCCTTGATATCCCCCCCCCTTTGTGTCTTTGTTAACCTCAAAGAAATTTTCATATGATGATACCAACTCCTGTTGTTTTGGAGGTATTTGTAAAAGTCCCTCTTATTTACCCCAAATGTGCTAACAAGGTCACCAAACAGTCTAAGCTCCAAGTTACTCATGTCTCCTACCTTGGTTATCCCTTTTGAAATCCAATCCCCCAGATTCATATTTTGGATTATTTTACCAATAATGGTTATCGGGAGCTTATGTGTTCTTGTGGGGAGTAGTCTCTGCCCCACCTTCTGTGATAACCAAATGTTTGCTCCCGCTTGTATTGTGGGGTAACCTGGTGATTGCTCTTTTTTGGCTATGCGGAGATACCACATATATGAGGCCAGAGGAATGTCCCATCAGTTGTGCTTCCAATTTTACCCAGGCTTTTGGAGAGTTCTCATCCCACCAGTATTTCTGTTGATCTAGCATAGTAGCTCGGTAGTATGCACGTACACACGGGCATCCTAGCCCACCTGATCTTATTGGCATGAACAGAAATTTTGCCGATACTCGCTTTTTGTCGGTTCCATATGAAACTCATTAGAGCTAACTGGAGCTTATTGAGGGTGTGCAGTGGTATTTGAATAGGTAGGTTGCGAAAGTAATATAGGATTTGGGGTAATAACATCATTTTTACTACTGATATCCGGCCTAACCAGGATATCATTGCCTTGGGGTATGCTTGTATTTCCTTATTTATATTTTGCAATAGATTTGCATAGTTTATTTTTCCCAGGTTTTTGATCGGATAAGTTAATTGAATCCCTAGGTATGGGATTTTGTCTGCCTTCCAAGTCAGTGGATACTGTTCCATTAGTTTCTGTTTTGTGGCCTGTTGGATACCCATATCAAGGATTAAGCATTTACTCAGATTAATTTTATAGTAGCTAACTTGCCTAAATTGGGTAATTATTCTAAATATATGAGGTAGGGAGACCTCAGGGTTCGTGACATAGTATGACATCATCTGCTAATAGGCCTATCTTGCTCTCCAAGGCTCCCACACTGATCCCGGAGATTTCTCTCTCCTTCCTTATGGCCTGAGCAAATGGTTCCATCAATAGAACGAATATCAGGGGGGAGAGATGGCACCCCTGCCTCGTTCCATTTGTTATATTAAATCCTGAGGACAAATACCCATTTGAATATACCTGGGCCGAGGGCTTAGGCTACTTTCACACATCAGTTTTCTGTATTCAGGTACAGTCCTTTTTTTTTCCGTATCCAACGTTTCCGGTTTTGTTGTGTAAACCGGACCCACCGGATCCGTTTTTAAGCGGATCCGTTGGGGACGGATCCGGAATAAAACGGATCCGGTGGGTCCGGTGTGCATCCGTTTTGCATCCGTTATGTCCGTTTTTTTACGGATCCGTTTTTTTAACACTAAACAAACAATTAACGCGTTCCGTATTCTGATTGGCTATTGGGAAAATATAGTATATATACAGTATTTTGAAGCATATATTACAGAATGAAGACAGAGACAAGCAGAAACCATGGATGTTATTCTTGCAAATTACACAAAGATCACTGCAGATTTTATATTTGAGGCAAATCGCTTGGGTATCATCGTCAGAGAAAAGGAGCGACAGCGACTGAGGCGTCAGCGACATCGACGCTTTTGGATCCATCCCCTGACTGCCCAGAGACTGACACGTGGGGTGTTTTCAACCCTATACCTGGAGCTCCGTGGAAACGATGAAAAATTCACAAGCTATGTCCGGATGGCAGTGAATAATTTTGACGTCCTCCTTGGCCTTGTTGCGGACAACATACGTAAAACGGACACCTACAGCCGTTTCTCTATAACACCCGAGGAGCGTTTGCTGGTTACGCTTAGGTAAGTTTTTTTTTTAAATTGTATCCTCCTGTTAAATTGAGTTTTAACTGTAATGTGTTTGCTATTATTTTTTTATAATTATTGTCTTTCCTTTACAGATTCCTTGCAACTGGAGAGTCCCTTTCGTCCCTTCACTACCAGTTTCGACTAGGAATTTCCACCATCTCGGGAATCATTAGAGACACTTGCCAAGCCTTGTGGGATTGCCTCCATGAGGATTTCATCCCCCAGCCCACCAGGGACAGATGGCTTGCAATTGCTGAACAATACTACAACATTTGTCAGTTTCCAAATTGCCTTGGCTCAGTGGACGGCAAACATATAAGAATTGTGAAACCTGCTGCTTCGGGGTCAGAATACTACAATTATAAAAAGTATTTCTCAATTGTCCTAATGGCAATAACGGATGCGGACTACAAATTTATCTCAGTGGACATTGGCGCATATGGGAGATCCAATGACTCTCAGGTCTTTAAAATGTCCCCAATGGGGCGGCGAATCTATGGGAATACTTTTGATTTCCCTCCTGCAAGACCTCTTCCTGGCACATGTGAGCCCCCAATGCCCTTTGTTTTTGTGGCCGACGAAGCCTTTCAACTCTCACAACATCTATTAAAGCCATATGCAAGCCGTGGATTGACGCAAACACAAAAAATATATAACTACCGATTATCCAGAGCCAGAAGAATGGTGGAATGCTCCTTTGGGATACTAACCAGCAAATGGCGAGTGTTGTTAACAGCGATTAATTTAAACATTGAAACTGTTGATGAAATAGTGAAAGCATGTGTGGTACTGCACAATTTTGTTTTAACAAAGGAACCTTTGTCCTTGGATGACCAGAGTTTGGAAGCCACCTCTTTGACTGACTACACCAGTCCTGGATTTAGGAGTAGTGTTGCCTGTTCAACAATACGTGACAAATATGCTGACTATTTTGTGTCCCCAGAAGGTAGAGTAGATTGGCAAGATCAAATGGTATAAGATTTTTCTTTAGTTTTATAACAAATAAAAATAGTTAAAAATAAATTAAAATATATCTTGTTAACCTTGTTAATTTTAATCTTTGAATCTCTTTAAAAATTTGTAATTTTTACACCGTCAAATTACAACATGTTATGTTTTTGTATTACCTTATTATTAACTTAACTTGCAAAATAATATTCCCCCCCAAAAAAAACAAGAACAAATAAATACTTTTCAACAAAAAACTTTTATTTTTTATTACATACATAAATTATAAATTTGTATATCTTGGGCTTGGGGTGGAGATAGTACTGGAGGGGCTGACAGGTGGGAACACACGCACAGTTGGAGTATTGAGGGTGGAAAGTGGTGTTGGTGGTGGTGGTGGGGAAGTAACAGAAGGTGAAGGTGTGGTTGAGAAACCAAGAGGGAAACCAGGAGATGGGATGGGATTTGGTAAGGATTGAGGGGTGGAGTGGAGGGATTGGGAGACAGAAGAGGTGGCGGGTGAATTAGTGGCTTGAGTTGGGGTCATGATGGGTGTGGAAGGCGAGATGTGGTAGTGGGTAGGAAGTGTAGGGGCAGATGTGGTTGGAAGCTGGTACTGGGCCGCAGGCTGGTACTGGGCCGCAGGCTGGTACTGGGCTGCAGGCTGGTACTGGGCAGCAGGCTGGTACTGGGCAGCAGGCTGGTACTGGGCAGCAGGGGGAGTAGGGACAATGGCTGGAGGGGGGGCAGGTGCTGGAGGAGGGGTGGGTGGAGGTGGTTGGGAGGAAACCTGCGCCAGAGCCTGCCGTGTGGCTTGCATTACATGCATCTGCTGGTCAGGAGATAGCTTTTCCATGCGCTCTAGTACGGCTTGAAAAAAACAATGATTGGGTGATTTACTTGCATCTAAATGCAGCCTGTCCAGACGCGTGCACAATTCGTGTGTATTTTTTTCCATATTGGCATTTATGAAGCTAAAACAAGAACGATTTTGTTCGGCTAATAATTTAATGGCGTTCTGGAAGGCTGCATTTAGATGCAAGAACTCGGGCGCATAGCTCTTTTCCTGACCCCTATGACGCTGACGCCCAGAACCCAAAGGTGTTCTACTGAGGGCAGCAGTGTCAGAGGGGTGGGGTAGGGGAAAAGCTATCTCGTCACCAGCAGCTTCAGGTAATGAAGTCTCACGGGAAGCTCCAGCGCAGGTGGATGGGACAGATGTAGATGGAAGGGAAGGTTCAGATGGGTCGGGTCTGTGCCTGTGTTCCCCAGTGGCGGACTGTTCAGGGATCGCTCCTGTCGGGTTCGATGCAGGCTCCCGAGTGCTGCAGACGGTGCTGTTAAAAAGAGGAAAAACAAAACAATAATTACTTTAATTGCTATACATTGGCACTGACTAAAAAAAGGCAAAAAAAATCAGACATAAAATATTATACTTTGTACATATTGTGGGGAATATTTACCTTTTGCACACCATAGTTGTCCGGAGGAACGACAAGGCTCTAAAGTAACGGTACTTCGATCTGCGTCCTCCGGATCCACTCGGGGCCTGCATCTCTTGATTCAACTCTTTTTTGAAGCGATCCCTGATAGACCGCCACCGCTTCTGAAGTTTGTCACCTGAAAGTGGAAAGCACAAAGTGGTTAGTATACAACACATTACATCCTGCAGCATAACCTACTGAACTGTGAATACTTACGCGCTTTCTTCTGGCCACGAGAATTGAGCTCCCCCCAACCTTCTATCGCTGCGTGGCATACCTCGTCCCAGAGTCGACGGGTTACGATAGAATCAGCGTGGCGGCGGTCAGCCATGTTCCACAGCGGCTCCCTCTCTCTAACTTCATCGATGAGGAGGTCGATGTTGATAAATCCAGCCTCCTCACCGTCAGAATCGGGAGCACGCTGTGATGCCTGTTCAAAGAAAGAAAAAAGAAATTAAAAAAAAAAAAAATTAGACATAAATTCACACAGACATGAAAAAAAAAAAAAAATAAAAAAAAAATCTTACACTATGACCACCGCCACCTCGACGACGACCCTGGGACGGTCTTGGGGGAGCTCTATCGTGAGCCCTAGAAGTTGAAGCCTTTAGTGAAGAAAAAAAAAAACCATTATTTACTTATGTGTTTGGTGTGCTGTGGTAAACAATTCCTGTATGAAACTTACACTATGACCGCCCGCTCCGTGTATTTCTCCACCCCTTCCGTCCTCTTCTGGCAGCATCTCCTGTGATGTTTCGGCCACCTGTGTAAATGTCGTTTATTTAAAAAATTTTTTTTTTTTTTTTTAAAAAAAAAAAAAAAAAAAATATATACCTCAGTTTGTGAACCGGAGGGCGGGCTACCAGAAGACGACATATCTTTTTTTATTACAGGCCTCGCACACCAACTGGCTGGACCAAACTGTGACCGCAACACTGCACCTGTAAAAAAAGAAAAAAAAATGTCTAAGTACATGTACGCAGCTCACAACAGTGATCTGTGGACAGTACTGTGGACATTACCTCAGGAACACTCTCCTCCAAAGAAATTCACACTGGCACAGAACCGAACGTACCCAGCAACTGGCTGGACCAAACTGTGACCGCAACACTGCACCTGTAAAAAAAGAAAAAAAAATGTCTAAGTACATGTACGCAGCTCACAACAGTGATCTGTGGACAGTACTGTGGACATTACCTCAGGAACACTCTCCTCCAAAGAAATTCACACTGGCACAGAACCGAACGTACCCAGCAACTGGCTGGACCAAACTGTGACCGCAACACTGCACCTGTAAAAAAAGAAAAAAAAATGTCTAAGTACATGTACGCAGCTCACAACAGTGATCTGTGGACAGTACTGTGGACATTACCTCAGGAACACTCTCCTCCAAAGAAATTCACACTGGCACAGAACCGAACGTACCCAGCAACTGGCTGGACCAAACTGTGACCGCAACACTGCACCTGTAAAAAAAGAAAAAAAAATGTCTAAGTACATGTACGCAGCTCACAACAGTGATCTGTGGACAGTACTGTGGACATTACCTCAGGAACACTCTCCTCCAAAGAAATTCACACTGGCACAGAACCGAACGTACCCAGCAACTGGCTGGACCAAACTGTGACCGCAACACTGCACCTGTAAAAAAAGAAAAAAAAATGTCTAAGTACATGTACGCAGCTCACAACAGTGATCTGTGGACAGTACTGTGGACATTACCTCAGGAACACTCTCCTCCAAAGAAATTCACACTGGCACAGAACCGAACGTACCCAGCAACTGGCTGGACCAAACTGTGACCGCAACACTGCACCTGTAAAAAAAGAAAAAAAAATGTCTAAGTACATGTACGCAGCTCACAACAGTGATCTGTGGACAGTACTGTGGACATTACCTCAGGAACACTCTCCTCCAAAGAAATTCACACTGGCACAGAACCGAACGTACCCAGCAACTGGCTGGACCAAACTGTGACCGCAACACTGCACCTGTAAAAAAAGAAAAAAAAATGTCTAAGTACATGTACGCAGCTCACAACAGTGATCTGTGGACAGTACTGTGGACATTACCTCAGGAACACTCTCCTCCAAAGAAATTCACACTGGCACAGAACCGAACGTACCCAGCAACTGGCTGGACCAAACTCTGACCGCAACACTGCACCTGTAAAAAAAGAAAAAAAAATGTCTAAGTACATGTACGCAGCTCACAACAGTGATCTGTGGACAGTACTGTGGACATTACCTCAGGAACACTCTCCTCCAAAGAAATTCACACTGGCACAGAACCGAACGTACCCAGCAACTGGCTGGACCAAACTCTGACCGCAACACTGCACCTGTAAAAAAAGAAAAAAAAATGTCTAAGTACATGTACGCAGCTCACAACAGTGATCTGTGGACAGTACTGTGGACATTACCTCAGGAACACTCTCCTCCAAAGAAATTCACACTGGCACAGAACCGAACGTACCCAGCAACTGGCTGGACCAAACTCTGACCGCAACACTGCACCTGTAAAAAAAGAAAAAAAAATGTCTAAGTACATGTACGCAGCTCACAACAGTGATCTGTGGACAGTACTGTGGACATTACCTCAGGAACACTCTCCTCCAAAGAAATTCACACTGGCACAGAACCGAACGTACCCAGCAACTGGCTGGACCAAACTCTGACCGCAACACTGCACCTGTAAAAAAAGAAAAAAAAATGTCTAAGTACATGTACGCAGCTCACAACAGTGATCTGTGGACAGTACTGTGGACATTACCTCAGGAACACTCTCCTCCAAAGAAATTCACACTGGCACAGAACCGAACGTACCCAGCAACTGGCTGGACCAAACTCTGACCGCAACACTGCACCTGTAAAAAAAGAAAAAAAATGTCTAAGTACATGTACGCAGCTCACAACAGTGATCTGTGGACAGTACTGTGGACATTACCTCAGGAACACTCTCCTCCAAAGAAATTCACACTGGCACAGAACCGAACGTACCCAGCAACTGGCTGGACCAAACTCTGACCGCAACACTGCACCTGTAAAAAAAGAAAAAAAAATGTCTAAGTACATGTACGCAGCTCACAACAGTTAATATGTGGACAGTACTGTGGACATTACCTCTTCCCTGGAGCACTGGACTGGAGGACAGCAGAACTTGAAGTCAGGAACGAACAGCAGGAGGTGTGTAGAATGTGCTGGATCCTTTTATAAGTTGTGTGATGATGGAAAAAAAAAAATTTGCGCATGCTCTGTTTACCAAACCGGATGCGGTCACCGCATCCGGTTTAAACCGCATTGCGCCGGATCCGGCATGCATAGACAACCATTGTATACAATGCCGCATTGTACCGGATCCGGCAGAATGCGGTTTTTTTAAGGGGCAGAAAAACGTTACATGATACGTTCTATCCGGCCGCCGCATTTAATTATTTTGCCGCATCCGGAAAAAACCGGATGCACCGCAAAGCCATCAGGTACAATCCGGTTACAATGCAAGTCTATGGGGATAAACCGGATGCGATACCGGATCCGTTTTATCCTTTTTTTTCCGGATTGTACCTGATGGCAAAAAACTGATGTGTGAAAGTAGCCTTAGACTAGTATAGTGCCATGATGGATGATAGGATCGATCCCTCAAAACCAAAGCCTCGAAGCGTCCTTTCCATGAATCCCCAGTGGATTCTGTCAAACGCCTTCTCCGCATCCAAAGATAGGAGCAGATAAGGCGTTTGACTCACCTCCACCTCAGCGATCAGGTCAATAAGGCGTCGGGTTCCATCACTGGTCTGTCTATTTTTGACAAATCCAACTTGGTCCCAGTGAATTAGCTCAGGGAGGATGTGCAGGAGCCTTAGAGACAATGCTTTAGCATATAATTTGACGTCCGTATTTAATAACGAGATTGGCCGAAAATTTGCTGGAGTGTCTGGGTCTTTTCCAGGTTTGGGCAGGGTAATAATATGAGAATTCAGCATTTCTACAGGAAAGGAACTTTCTTGGTGGTCTCATTCAACACTCTTGCCAAGTATGGTAAGACTGAGTTTTTATACTTTTTATAGGAGTCATTTGGAATGGTATCTGGTCCCTGGGCCTTGTGTAATTTTAGGGTATCTATAGCTCTATGAATTTCCAATGTTGTAAGTGCCTGGGAGAGCAATTCATTCTGTGTAATTGATAATTTTGGTAGATTTACTGATTCTAAGAATGTCATTATTTCTGCGTCATTTGGTTGGTGGGTCCGTTTGTCTCCTTTTAAGTTGTATAGTGTTTCGTAATATTTAGCGAATTCGTTTGCAATTTGTTGAGGGTCCATTATTTTTTCCTTGTTGGGGCCAATTAACTATGGGATACGGGATTCTGCTGCACGTATTTTCACCTGTTTAGCTAACAATTCCCCCGATTTATTTCCTTGCCAATAATACTTCATTTTGAGTTTTTTGAGGGCATGCTCGTATGTGTGTAGATTAAGCTCATGTATGTAGATCTGAGATCTCCGCCACTCTAGTGGGTGAGTAGGATTGTTTATGCAATCTATGTAAATTCCCCAACTTGGTTTGGATATCAGTTACTGCCATTTGCGTATTTTTTTGTAATGTGAGGCCTGTTTTATAAAATGCCCTCTCATGACCGCCTTGTGTGCACACCATAGGGTTGTGTCCGATACTTCTCTATTGTCATTTTGTGCAAAATAATCGTGGATGGTTTGCTGCGTTTGTGGTGCGTAAGTAGGGTGGTTCAAGATATAAGTATTGAGCCTCCATATTGGAGATTTATCTATTTCATGCTTCTCTATTTCCAGTGTGATGGGAGCGTGGTCACTCCAAGTGATATTTCCTATTTTTGCGGCTAACACTTGTGGAATTACTGTTTTATCAACTAGAAAGAAATCAATTCTTGTGTAGGTATTGTGCGGGTGTGAAAGAAACGTGTAATCTCTTGTGGATGGATTCTTTATCTCCAAACGTCATATAATTCATGTGTGTGAAACAGTTTTGTAAGTGGGCTAAGGTTAAGTTTTTTTGATCTAGATGTTGAATCCATGTTTGGCCACAGTGCTACATTGAAATCCCCTACTAGTATTAGAGGGCCCTTTTTAACTTTGTTGGCTTTTACTATTGTTTTCCTAATGTGTGTATATTGTCCTTTATTAGGGACATATACAGTTACTAGTGTGTATGGGATATTGTTAATTAAACATTGTAATATAATATATCGTCCATGAGGATCTATAATTTGGTTTGTTTGAGAAAAAGCAACCGAATCCCTTATTGCAATTGCCACCCCTCCTTTCTTCCGATCAGCTGGTGCCAGTAGCACACGCGGGAATCTTTTATGTTTTAATCTACTCGTATCGCCACTGTTTAAGTGAGTCTCCTGTACACACAATATGTCTGCATTGTTCTTCAATGCTTCTTTCCATATTGTTGACCTCTTGTATGGGGAATTTAGACCTTTGGCGTTAATAGATATGAATTTAACCCCCATCTAAATGTTTTGTCTTGTTTGCTAAATGTCTCTGCTCTGTATATTTTGTCCCTTTTCTCTTATGTGAACTGATGGGGCACACTGTTACACTCTCAATTTCATACTCTTCCACATTACTGATGCCCACGTCCATCGTATGACCACGTCGCTTCATACCCCCCTCTTTCTTTCCTGCAATTCCGACTGGATGTTTCTTCAACTGTAAATAAAAAAAACAAGCAAACACAAGTAACTGTTGGACAAGTAACCTTGCTTTCAAGAGCTAAAACATAGGGTGCCCTTATGGGCTTCCCATATCGGGTATCAGGAGCCAAACTTAGGCCTATCAAACAAAATTTGGCCTGGGCTCTGACATATTCCCCAGGAGTAGACCAGGAAAAAGAAAAATGCCTGTTCAAAAGAGAAACAGAAAAAGAAAACAAAGAGAATAAAAAAGGAAACAATTTAGGAAAAAAATCAGGTAAATTCTCAGTGTAGAGAAGAGAAAAAACAGAAAACCAAGATCTCCAAGAAATCCAGGAAAAGGATCCATGTCCAAGTCTCGATATCGTATGGGGTCCATGCCATAAGTGACCCCCGGCTTCTTCAGACCCGAATTTTCTTCCCAAAGAGGGGCCTTACTGCTCTCAGTCTGTTTTTCCAAATGGCAAATCCCAAAGAACTCTTCTGTAAAGGATCAATTAGCAGAGTTCAATTCCGGTTTTTCAATCTCTGCTCCTGGCGGCTTAAACACTTTCTCTACATGCTTTGGACCATTCCTCCGCGATTTGTTGTGGTAGTGGGTTTCTCTACAGGCCTTCCCTGACTGTAGAGGGTAGATTACACTCCTTGCAGAGTCGTAAGGCTTGTTCCGGGCTGCTTGCCACATGCTTGTGCCCATCTTTAGTTATTATAAGCTTTACTGGGAAACCCCATTTGTATGGGATGTTGTGTTCCCTTAGTATCCCTGTGCATGATGAGAATTCCTTTCTGCGTGTTAAAGTGAATGCCGATAAGTCTGTATATATGGATATATCTTTAAAACGATCAGGCAGAGATGTCGGGTTTCGAGCTGCCTCCATCACTTTTTCTTTGATGTGGAAGAAATGTATTCTAACTATTACATCTCTGGGTATTGAGGCTGGGAGATGCTTAGGAAGCCTCTGGGCTCTGTCCAGAACCAGATCTATCTGCGTAGAGTCCAGCATCAGGCATGAGAAATAATCAGTGAGAAATTCTTTGAGAGTATCTATTATAACCGTCTCTGAAATACCTCTCAGTCTGACGTTGTTGCGGCGTGATCTGTCCTCTATATCCGCTATTTTGAGCTTTAGTGCGTCTACCTCTTCATCTATAGACAACTGAATCCACCACCTCATTGTGCGCCGTTGTTAGCTCCGCCATCTTATCTTCTATGTGAGACGTGCGTTCTCTTATGGCATTAATGTCCCTTTGCATAGATCTAAGCATATTTTTCATATCTTTTTTAAATGTGGACATTATTTCAGACATAAGCTGTCTCATAGTATGCTCATTGAGTGGCTCTGCAGCTGTAACATTTGTATTGCGATGCCTGTACTCTGTAGTGCTGCTGGTATCTTTCAAGCCTCTTCCAGGAGAGGAAGCCTGGGGCTGGATTACTGGGTCCTCCCCCTGGTCCCTCTCCTCCTGGCCCGTGTGCTCCCTGAGTGTATCCCAGTCCTGTTCTTCTTCCCTGCGGTTATAGGGGCTGCTCCCTCCATGTTTCCCTTCTGCTGTCCCCTGCATGATGTCTCCTACCTCTCCCAGCCCGCATGGAGTTGTGGATTTCAGTGCTGCCACGCCGTGCTTGTGCTTTCCGGCACCATTTTGAGTGCCCTCTGCTGCAGGGTAAAACTGGGTGAGTTTGATAGGGCTTTTCCTTCCTTTGCCCCTGCCGCTTTTCATGGCTCCTCACTCCTGACTTCTTCCGCTGACAATCGGATCTGGAGCTGCTAAATAACGCTGTGTGCCGCTGTATGCCGCTGCATACTTCCCAGGGGGCTTTGCTCTAGAATCACTGCGTTGAGAAACACGTGATGGTGTCTCCGCAGTGGATATGTTGATCTCCCTAAGGTCAACAATGCTTGCTAAAGTAGTCTTTTACTAGGCATTGCCCCCACTAGCCAGATTCCTACTCCACACTGATGAGGGGCAAATACCCCGAAACGGCTGTCTGTGGATGGATACCATGTTTGGTATAGGTGGTCTCCTTGACTGGAGACTGCCCTTCCTGTGGTTGTTCCTTCCCGGTGAAAGACCTGGCTAGTTTCCTGCCAGCGTTGAGAAACATGTGATGGTGTCTCCGCGGCTTTCTCATTTGCATACTTCCCAGGGGGCTTTGCTCTAGAATCACTGCGTTGAGAAACACGTGATGGTGTCTCCGCAGTGGATATGTTGATCTCCCTAAGGTCAACAATGCTTGCTAATGGGGTCAGTATGCACCGGCGACTCACTACTGTGCTTCCTTCTCCATGTGCTGCTGGCCCCATATGCGTTTTTTTTACATGTCAGTGAAAAACAGGCCTGAGTCGCAGCCTGATTTACGGTCACAGGACTCACCTGTGACAGCAAATCACCTGAGTGAGGGCACCGCTCATCGCACAGCTCACTTGGGTGATTTGCTGTCACAGGTGGATGACTCCAGCTGTGGCTGCGGATAACCTAATTGACGTCACCGCTGATAGAGCGACTCACTTCTGTTGCTGCGTGGAGCTCACAGCTAGCAGTCATGTTCTATGGCCGTTCGCTGTCAGCTTCCGATGTAGCAGAGCTGAAAGCATCGTGGGACCTCTTGTGGGTTATGTTGGACCTGGAGGGGTGTTTAGTAGGTTAATAAAGTGGTGAAAGAGGGTGTTTTTTGTTTTTTATTCCAAATAAAAGATTTTTTGGGTGTGTGTGCTTATTTACTTTCACTTACAGGTTAATCATGGGGGGTGTCTCAGACACCTGCCATGATTAACCAAGGACTACGACAAGGACAGCTATGGGCTGCCATTAACTGCTTATTACTCCGATTGCCACTGCACCAGGGCAATTCGGGAAGAGTGGGTAAGGTCCCGGGAGTGTTGAATCTAATGGATGTGGCAATTCCGGGCAAAACGATAAGCCTCCTCAGTCTGAGAATACCAGCCAGAAGATGTTAGGCTTTATCTTGGCTGGGTGTCGCACGTCATGTTTTTTTTATTTATTTATTGTACTGCACGATATAGACCCGCCCACCGGCGGCTGTGATTTGTTGCAGTGAGACAGCTGTCACTCACCGTGGGGGCTCGCCTGACTGCAACCAATCATAGGCTCCGGTGGGCAGGGGAAGCAGTGAATATGAGAAGCTGCAGGAGCAGTGTGACAGCCGTGCAGCGCCGCGCCAGTGATCGGTGATTATGAAGGAGGGAGAGACTAAGAGACTTGCGTTTTTGTTGACAAGAACGCATCCAAAATGCAGTGTGAATGCATAACTAAACATTTTGGTGGCGTTTTGATACACCTCATTCATTTCAATAGGTGGAAAATCAAACCAAAAACGCAATGAAGTGACATGCTGCTTTTTTTTAGGCAATGATTTTAACAAACATTTGACAAACAAAACGTTGCCTACAAAAAACGTGCGCATTGAATTTTCTGACTTCTCATAGACTTTGCTGGGGAAGCACACCGCATGCATTTTGTCAATGACACAGTACAGTTTAAAACGCAGGAAAAAAGCAACGTGCGGACATGGCCTGATTGGTGTCTGTGGTAAAAGGAAAGCTGCACTGTAATTAATCTCTGTCTCTTTAGTAAAAGGAAAGCTGCAGTGTGATTGGTGTCTGGTTTTTAAAAGCAAATCTGTACTGTGATTTTTGACTGTGGTAAAAGGAAAGCTGCACTGTAATTAAACTCTTGAGTAAAAGGAAAGCTGCAGTGTGATTGGTGACTGGTAAAAGGAAAGCTGCACTGTGATTGGTGACTGGTAAAAGGAAAGCTGCACTGTGATTGGTCTTTGTGGTAAAAGGAAAGCTTTACTGTGGTGTCTGTGGTAAAAGGAAAGCTGCACTGTTATTGGTCTCTGTAGTAAAAGGAAAGCTGCAGTGTGATTGGTCTCTGTTGTAGAAGGAAAGGTGCACTGTGATTGGTCTCTATTAAAAAAGTAAAGCTGCACTGTCATTGGGCTCTGTGGTAAAAGCAAAGCTGCACTGTGATTGGTGTCTGTGCTAAAAGGAAAGCTGCAGTGTAATTGGTCTCGGAATCTGTTGTAGAAGGAAAGCTGTACTGTGGTCTCTGTGGTAAATGGAAAGCTGCACTGTGATTGGTCTCTGTAGTAAAAGGAAAGCCGCAGTGTGATTGGTCTCTGTTGTAGAAGGAAAGCTGCACTGTGATTGGTCTATTGTAAAAGGAAAGCTGCACTGTGATTGGTGTCTGTGGTAAATGGAAAGCTGCACTGTGGTGTCTGTGGTAAAAGGAAAGCTGCACTGTGATTGGGGTCTGTGGTAAAAGGAAAGCTGTAGTGCGATTGGTCTCTGTGGTAAAAGGAAAGCTGCAGTGCGATTGGTCTCTGTGGTAAAAGGAAAGCTGAAGTGTGATTGGTCTCTGTTGTAGAAGGAAAGCTGCACTGTGATTGGTGTCTGTGGTAAAAGGAAAGCTGCACTGTGATTGGGGTCTGTTGTAAAAGGAAAGGTGCACTGTGATTGGTCTCTGTAGTAAAAGGAAAGCTGCAGTGTGATTGGTCTCTGTTGTAGAAGGAAAGCTGCACTGTGATTGGTCTATTGTAAAAGGAAAGCTGCACTGTGATTGGTCTCTGTGGTAAAAGCAAAGCTGCACTGTGATTGGTCTCTATTGTAAAAGTAAAGCTGCACTGTGATTGGTCTCTGTGGTAAAAGCAAAGCTGCACTGTAATTGGTGTCTGTGCTAAAAAGAAAGCTGCAGTGTAATTGGTCTCGGTTCTAGAAGGAAAGCTGCACTGTGATTGGTCTATTGATCTCTATAGTAAAAGGAAAGCTGCACTCACTGTGATTAGGCTCTGTGGTAAAAGGAAAGCTGCACTCACTGTGATTAGGCTCTGTGGTAAAAGGAAAGCTGCACTGTCTTTGGTCTCTGTGGTAAAAGGAAAGCTGCACTGTGATTGGTCTCTATTGTAAAAGGAAAGCTGCACTGTGATTGGTCTCTGTGGTAAAAGGAAAGCTGCACTGTGATTGGTCTTTGTGGTAAAAGGAAAGCTTTACTGTGGTGTCTGTGGTAAAAGGAAAGCTGCAGTGTGATTTGTCTCTTGATCTCTATAGTAAAAGAAAAGCTGCACTCACTGTGATTAGGCTCTGTGGTAAAAGGAAAGCTGCACTGTATTGGTCTCTATTGTAAAAGGAAAGCTGCACTGTGATTGGTGTCTGTGCTAAAAGGAAAGCTGCACTGTGATTGGTGTCTGTGCTAAAAGAAAAGCTGCACTGTGATTGGTGTCTGTGGTAAAAGGAAAGCTGCACTGTGATTGGTCTCTGTTGTAGAAGGAAAGCTGCACTCACTGTGATTAGGCTCTGTGGTAAAAGGGAAGCTGCACTGTGTTTGGTCTCTGTGGTAAAAGGAAAGCTGCACTGTTTGGTCTCTGTGGTAAAAGGAAAGCTGCACTGTTTGGTCTCTGTGGTAAAAGGAAAGCTGCACAGTGATTGGTCTCTGTGGTAAAAGGAAAGCTGCACTGTGATTGGTGTCTGTGCTAAAAGGAAAGCTGCACTGTGATTGGAGTCTGTTGTAAAAGGAAAGGTGCACTATGACTGATGTCTGTGGTAAAAGGAAAGCTGCACTGTTATTGGTCTCTGTAGTAAAAGGAAAGCTGCAGTGTGATTGGTCTCTGTTGTAGAAGGAAAGGTGCACTGTGATTGGTGTCTGTTGTAAATGGAAAGCTGCACTGTGGTGTCTGTGGTAAAAGGAAAGCTGCACTGTGATTAGGGTCTGTGGTAAAAGGAAAGCTGTAGTGCGATTGGTCTCTGTGGTAAAAGGAAAGCTGCAGTGCGATTGGTCTCTGTGGTAAAATGAAAGCTGAAGTGTGATTGGTCTCTGTTGTAGAAGGAAAGCTGCACTCACTGTGTTGGGTCTCTGTGGTAAAAGGAAAGCTGCACTGTAATTGGTGTCTGTGCTAAAAGGAAAGCTGCACTGTGATTGGTGTCTGTGGTAAAAGGAAAGCTGCACTGTGATTGGGGTCTGTTGTAAAAGGAAAGGTGCACTGTGATTGGTCTCTGTAGTAAAAGGAAAGCTGCAGTGTGATTGGTCTCTGTTGTAGAAGGAAAGCTGCACTGTGATTGGTCTCTGTGGTAAAAGGAAAGCTGCACTGTGATTGGGGTCTGTTGTAAAAGGAAAGCTGCACTGTGATTGGTGTCTGTGGTAAAAGGAAAGCTGCACTGTGATTGGGGTCTGTTGTAAAAGGAAAGGTGCACTGTGATTGGTCTCTGTAGTAAAAGGAAAGCTGCAGTGTGATTGGTCTCTGTTGTAGAAGGAAAGCTGCACTGTGATTGGTCTATTGTAAAAGGAAAGCTGCACTGTGATTGGTCTCTGTGGTAAAAGCAAAGCTGCACTGTGATTGGTCTCTATTGTAAAAGTAAAGCTGCACTGTGATTGGTCTCTGTGGTAAAAGCAAAGCTGCACTGTGATTGGTGTCTGTGCTAAAAAGAAAGCTGCAGTGTAATTGGTCTCGGTTCTAGAAGGAAAGCTGCACTGTGATTGGTCTATTGCTCTCTATAGTAAAAGGAAAGCTGCACTCACTGTGATTAGGCTCTGTGGTAAAAGGAAAGCTGCACTCACTGTGATTAGGCTCTGTGGTAAAAGGAAAGCTGCACTGTGTTTGGTCTCTGTGGTAAAAGGAAAGCTGCACTGTGATTGGTCTCTATTGTAAAAGGAAAGCTGCACTGTGATTGTTCTCTGTGGTAAAAGGAAAGCTGCACTGTGATTGGTCTTTGTGGTAAAAGGAAAGCTTTACTGTGGTGTCTGTGGTAAAAGGAAAGCTGCAGTGTGATTTGTCTCTTGATCTCTATAGTAAAAGAAAAGCTGCACTCACTGTGATTAGGCTCTGTGGTAAAAGGAAAGCTGCACTGTGATTGGTGTCTGTGCTAAAAGGAAAGCTGCACTGTGATTGGTGTCTGTGCTAAAAGAAAAGCTGCACTGTGATTGGTGTCTGTGGTAAAAGGAAAGCTGCACTGTGATTGGTCTCTGTTGTAGAAGGAAAGCTGCACTCACTGTGATTAGGCTCTGTGGTAAAAGGGAAGCTGCACTGTGTTTGGTCTCTGTGGTAAAAGGAAAGCTGCACTGTTTGGTCTCTGTGGTAAAAGGAAAGCTGCACTGTTTGGTCTCTGTGGTAAAAGGAAAGCTGCACAGTGATTGGTCTCTGTGGTAAAAGGAAAGCTGCACTGTGATTGGTGTCTGTGCTAAAAGGAAAGCTGCACTGTGATTGGGGTCTGTTGTAAAAGGAAAGGTGCACTATGATTGATGTCTGTGGTAAAAGGAAAGCTGCACTGTTATTGGTCTCTGTAGTAAAAGGAAAGCTGCAGTGTGATTGGTCTCTGTTGTAGAAGGAAAGGTGCACTGTGATTGGTGTCTGTGGTAAATGGAAAGCTGCACTGTGGTGTCTGTGGTAAAAGGAAAGCTGCACTGTGATTGGGGTCTGTGGTAAAAGGAAAGCTGTAGTGCGATTGGTCTCTGTGGTAAAAGGAAAGCTGCAGTGCGATTGGTCTCTGTGGTAAAATGAAAGCTGAAGTGTGATTGGTCTCTGTTGTAGAAGGAAAGCTGCACTCACTGTGTTGGGTCTCTGTGGTAAAAGGAAAGCTGCACTGTAATTGGTGTCTGTGCTAAAAGGAAAGCTGCACTCACTGTGTTGGGTCTCTGTGGTAAAAGGAAAGCTGCACTGTAATTGGTGTCTGTGCTAAAAGGAAAGCTGCACTGTGATTGGTGTCTGTGGTAAAAGGAAAGCTGCACTGTGATTGGGGTCTGTTGTAAAAGGAAAGGTGCACTGTGATTGGTCTCTGTAGTAAAAGGAAAGCTGCAGTGTGATTGGTCTCTGTTGTAGAAGGAAAGCTGCACTGTGATTGGTCTATTGTAAAAGGAAAGCTGCACTGTGATTGGTCTCTGTGGTAAAAGCAAAGCTGCACTGTGATTGGTCTCTATTGTAAAAGTAAAGCTGCACTGTGATTGGTCTCTGTGGTAAAAGGAAAGCTGTAGTGCGATTGGTCTCTGTGGTAAAAGGAAAGCTGCAGTGCGATTGGTCTCTGTGGTAAAATGAAAGCTGAAGTGTGATTGGTCTCTGTTGTAGAAGGAAAGCTGCACTCATTGTGTTGGGTCTCTGTGGTAAAAGGAAAGCTGCACTGTAATTGGTGTCTGTGCTAAAAGGAAAGCTGCACTGTGATTGGTGTCTGTGGTAAAAGGAAAGCTGCACTGTGATTGGGGTCTGTTGTAAAAGGAAAGGTGCACTGTGATTGGTCTCTGTAGTAAAAGGAAAGCTGCAGTGTGATTGGTCTCTGTTGTAGAAGGAAAGCTGCACTGTGATTGGTCTATTGTAAAAGGAAAGCTGCACTGTGATTGGTGTCTGTGGTAAATGGAAAGCTGCACTGTGGTGTCTGTGGTAAAAGGAAAGCTGCACTGTGATTGGGGTCTGTGGTAAAAGGAAAGCTGTAGTGCGATTGGTCTCTGTGGTAAAAGGAAAGCTGCAGTGCGATTGGTCTCTGTGGTAAAATGAAAGCTGAAGTGTGATTGGTCTCTGTTGTAGAAGGAAAGCTGCACTCACTGTGTTGGGTCTCTGTGGTAAAAGGAAAGCTGCACTGTAATTGGTGTCTGTGCTAAAAGGAAAGCTGCACTGTGATTGGTGTCTGTGGTAAAAGGAAAGCTGCACTGTGATTGGGGTCTGTTGTAAAAGGAAAGGTGCACTGTGATTGGTCTCTGTAGTAAAAGGAAAGCTGCAGTGTGATTGGTCTCTGTTGTAGAAGGAAAGCTGCACTGTGATTGGTCTATTGTAAAAGGAAAGCTGCACTGTGATTGGTCTCTGTGGTAAAAGCAAAGCTGCACTGTGATTGGTGTCTGTGCTAAAAAGAAAGCTGCAGTGTAATTGGTCTCGGTTCTAGAAGGAAAGCTGCACTGTGATTGGTCTATTGATCTCTATAGTAAAAGGAAAGCTGCACTCACTGTGATTAGGCTCTGTGGTAAAAGGAAAGCTGCACTCACTGTGATTAGGCTCTGTGGTAAAAGGAAAGCTGCACTGTGTTTGGTCTCTGTGGTAAAAGGAAAGCTGCACTGTGATTGGTCTCTGTGGTAAAAGGAAAGCTGCACTGTGATTGGTCTTTGTGGTAAAAGGAAAGCTTTACTGTGCTGTCTGTGGTAAAAGGAAAGCTGCAGTGTGATTTGTCTCTTGATCTCTATAGTAAAAGAAAAGCTGCACTCACTATGATTAGGCTCTGTGGTAAAAGGAAAGCTGCACTGTATTGGTCTCTATTGTAAAAGGAAAGCTGCACTGTGATTGGTGTCTGTGCTAAAAGGAAAGCTGCACTGTGATTGGTGTCTGTGCTAAAAGAAAAGCTGCACTGTGATTGGTGTCTGTGGTAAAAGGAAAGCTGCACTGTGATTGGTCTCTGTTGTAGAAGGAAAGCTGCACTCACTGTGATTAGGCTCTGTGGTAAAAGGGAAGCTGCACTGTGTTTGGTGTCTGTGCTAAAAGGAAAGCTGCACTGTGATTGGTGTCTGTGGTAAAAGGAAAGCTGCACTGTGATTGGGGTCTGTTGTAAAAGGAAAGGTGCACTGATTGGTCTCTGTAGTAAAAGGAAAGCTGCAGTGCGATTGGTCTCTGTGGTAAAATGAAAGCTGAAGTGTGATTGGTCTCTGTTGTAGAAGGAAAGCTGCACTCACTGTGTTGGGTCTCTGTGGTAAAAGGAAAGCTGCACTGTAATTGGTGTCTGTGGTAAAAGGAAAGCTGCACTGTGATTGGTGTCTGTGGTAAAAGGAAAGCTGCACTGTGATTGGGGTCTGTTGTAAAAGGAAAGGTGCACTGTGATTGGTCTCTGTAGTAAAAGGAAAGCTGCAGTGTGATTGGTCTCTGTTGTAGAAGGAAAGCTGCACTGTGATTGGTCTATTGTAAAAGGAAAGCTGCACTGTGATTGGTGTCTGTGGTAAATGGAAAGCTGCACTGTGGTGTCTGTGGTAAAAGGAAAGCTGCACTGTGATTGGGGTCTGTGGTAAAAGGAAAGCTGTAGTGCGATTGGTCTCTGTGGTAAAAGGAAAGCTGCAGTGCGATTGGTCTCTGTGGTAAAATGAAAGCTGAAGTGTGATTGGTCTCTGTTGTAGAAGGAAAGCTGCACTCACTGTGTTGGGTCTCTGTGGTAAAAGGAAAGCTGCACTGTAATTGGTGTCTGTGCTAAAAGGAAAGCTGCACTGTGATTGGTGTCTGTGGTAAAAGGAAAGCTGCACTGTGATTGGGGTCTGTTGTAAAAGGAAAGGTGCACTGTGATTGGTCTCTGTAGTAAAAGGAAAGCTGCAGTGTGATTGGTCTCTGTTGTAGAAGGAAAGCTGCACTGTGATTGGTCTATTGTAAAAGGAAAGCTGCACTGTGATTGGTCTCTGTGGTAAAAGCAAAGCTGCACTGTGATTGGTCTCTATTGTAAAAGTAAAGCTGCACTGTGATTGGTCTCTGTGGTAAAAGCAAAGCTGCACTGTGATTGGTGTCTGTGCTAAAAAGAAAGCTGCAGTGTAATTGGTCTCGGTTCTAGAAGGAAAGCTGCACTGTGATTGGTCTATTGATCTCTATAGTAAAAGGAAAGCTGCACTCACTGTGATTAGGCTCTGTGGTAAAAGGAAAGCTGCACTGTGATTGGTCTCTGTGGTAAAAGGAAAGCTGCACTGTGATTGGTCTTTGTGGTAAAAGGAAAGCTTTACTGTGCTGTCTGTGGTAAAAGGAAAGCTGCAGTGTGATTTGTCTCTTGATCTCTATAGTAAAAGAAAAGCTGCACTCACTGTGATTAGGCTCTGTGGTAAAAGGAAAGCTGCACTGTATTGGTCTCTATTGTAAAAGGAAAGCTGCACTGTGATTGGTGTCTGTGCTAAAAGGAAAGCTGCACTGTGATTGGTGTCTGTGCTAAAAGAAAAGCTGCACTGTGATTGGTGTCTGTGGTAAAAGGAAAGCTGCACTGTGATTGGTCTCTGTTGTAGAAGGAAAGCTGCACTCACTGTGATTAGGCTCTGTGGTAAAAGGAAAGCTGCACTGTTTGGTCTCTGTGGTAAAAGGAAAGCTGCACTGTTTGGTCTGTGGTAAAAGGAAAGCTGCACTGTTTGGTCTCTGTGGTAAAAGGAAAGCTGCACAGTGATTGGTCTCTGTGGTAAAAGGAAAGCTGCACTGTGATTGGTGTCTGTGCTAAAAGGAAAGCTGCACTGTGATTGGGGTCTGTTGTAAAAGGAAAGGTGCACTATGATTGATGTCTGTGGTAAAAGGAAAGCTGCACTGTTATTGGTCTCTGTAGTAAAAGGAAAGCTGCAGTGTGATTGGTCTCTGTTGTAGAAGGAAAGGTGCACTGTGATTGGTCTCTATTAAAAAAGTAAAGCTGCACTGTCATTGGGCTCTGTGGTAAAAGCAAAGCTGCACTGTGATTGGTGTCTGTGCTAAAAGGAAAGCTGCAGTGTAATTGGTCTCGGTCTCTGTTGTAGAAGGAAAGCTGTACTGTGGTCTCTGTGGTAAATGGAAAGCTGCACTGTGATTGGTCTCTGTAGTAAAAGGAAAGCCGCAGTGTGATTGGTCTCTGTTGTAGAAGGAAAGCTGCACTGTGATTGGTCTATTGTAAAAGGAAAGCTGCACTGTGATTGGTGTCTGTGGTAAATGGAAAGCTGCACTGTGGTGTCTGTGGTAAAAGGAAAGCTGTAGTGCGATTGGTCTCTGTGGTAAAAGGAAAGCTGCAGTGAGATTGGTCTCTGTGGTAAAATGAAAGCTGAAGTGTGATTGGTCTCTGTTGTAGAAGGAAAGCTGCACTCACTGTGTTGGGTCTCTGTGGTAAAAGGAAAGCTGCACTGTAATTGGTGTCTGTGCTAAAAGGAAAGCTGCACTGTGATTGGTGTCTGTGGTAAAAGGAAAGCTGCACTGTGATTGGGGTCTGTTGTAAAAGGAAAGGTGCACTGTGATTGGTCTCTGTAGTAAAAGGAAAGCTGCAGTGTGATTGGTCTCTGTTGTAGAAGGAAAGCTGCACTGTGATTGGTCTATTGTAAAAGGAAAGCTGCACTGTGATTGGTCTCTGTGGTAAAAGTAAAGCTGCACTGTGATTGGTCTCTGTGGTAAAAGGAAAGCTGCACTCACTGTGATTAGGCTCTGTGGTAAAAGGGAAGCTGCACTGTGATTAGTCTCTATTGTAAAAGGAAAGCTGCACTGTGTTTGGTCTCTGTGGTAAAAGGAAAGCTGCACTGTGATTAGTCTCTATTGTAAAAGGAAAGCTGCACTGTGATTGGTCTCTGTGGTAAAAGGAAAGCTGCACTGTGATTGGTCTCTATTGTAAAAGGAAAGCTGCACTGTGATTGGTCTCTATTGTAAAAGGAAAGCTGCACTGTGATTGGTCTCTATTGTAAAAGGAAATCTGCACTGTGATTGGTCTCTGTGGTAAAAGGAAAGCTGCACTGTGATTGGTCTCTGTGGTAAAAGGAAAGCTGCACTGTGATTGGTCTCTATTGTAAAAGGAAAGCTGCACTGTGATTGGTCTCTATTGTAAAAGGAAAGCTGCACTGTGATTGGTCTCTATTGTAAAAGGAAAGCTGCACTGTGATTGGTGTCTGTGCTAAAAGGAAAGCAGTACTGTGATTGGTTGCTATGGAAAATAACAGACCAGTTTTGGAGCCAGGAAAAAGGGGAAATATAGGTTAAACCTGTCAAGGATTGGAAGACTAGAAGCCATGATGGGGCACTGTGACCATCTGCTCAACTTTGCCCTAGTGGTCACAAGCAGATCAGAGTCAGAGTCGATGTCATCTGTGTGAAGGGACAAGTAGAGGGGGTTTTGGGAATTGTAATTTACAATGGCGACGTGGGCATTACTGAAGAACCACCCGCTTCATACTTCACAGAGGGGAACAGTTATGTAGAAGAGTCAAGAAATGAGCCAGCGACTCTCTGAAAGTATGACTGGGTTATTAGAAGCTATTAGACTACAGTGATTTTTTTTTTATTTATATATGTATATATATATGCCAATGTATGTAAAGCGCTGTGGAATTAATAGCGCCATATAAATGAATAAAAATTATATAATATATAAAGCGCTGCGGAATATGTTGGCGCTATAGAAATAAAGATTATTATATATATCAAGAACAATCCTTTAATATTCCATGGAGGAGGCGGAGCTAGCTACTGCACATGCTCACACACGTGCGCTATTCATATTCTATAGGTCCGGCGGAGCTTTATGCTGCACATGCCCACAGGCTCCTGTACTAACATTCTTTGACAGGTTTCTGTCAATGTAGTAAGACAGCAGTCATTTTTATTTTAAAGTGATCACCTACCTTGACTAATGGGATGTCCGTTTATTAAAAATCTATTTAGTAATCTATAAACATCTATTTTACCTGTATATTTTTTTTCTATTCTCAAATATCCCTCTTTTCAGAAGCCAGAAATGTCATATTTCTTGCATCTCAAAAGGCATATATATTTAATTTTCTAATAAAAGTGCTAAATGTCTTCTGGAGAGTTAGTAAAGCAGGTCAGAAAGTTATATTAATCACAAAATTACCCACAATCTCTTGGATCTCAGCATGGCCAAATCACCAGCAGATAATATACGCACCCATGAGGTAGATCAGAAGTCCTGGAGCAGACTGCAGCTGAGGTTGGAGCAGAAGTCCGCGAGACGACTGCAGCTGAACCAGAAGTCCAGGAGCAGACTACAGCTGGAGGAGAAGTCCGCGAGAAGACTGCAGCCGACGCAGAAGTCCAGGAGCAGACTGCAGCCAAACCAGAAGTCCAGAAGCAGATTGCAGCTGGGGCAGGAGCCCATGAGATGTCTGCAGCTGACGTAGAAGTCCACGAAAACACTGCAGCTGAAGCAGAAGTCCAGGAGCAGACTGCAACTCGGGCAGAAGTCTGCGAAAAGACTGCAGCCAAAACTGGAGCAGAAGTCAGAAAAAAAAGACTGTAGCCAAAGACATTTAGAAGCCAAAGCAAAACTCCACAAAAAAGCTGGAGCAGAAGTCAGCGAAACAACTGCAGCCGGAGGATGAGCAGGTGTCTGCGAGACGACTGCACATGGAGTTGCCCCTCCCACACACCAAAATAAGTGACAGCCACGTAAGAAGTTATAAACTGTTCCTTCTTTATTAAACGCAGCTAGCAAGTGATAAATATTACAAAGGGTTGTCTGGTTTGTTTCTTTTTTTTTTTTCTTTTTTTAAATCATCCAAAAATGAGCGTTAGTTCTTAATTTTTCCTTTTTTTGTTTTATCTGCAGAATCGGTCATTGATGGTCACAGGAGGGCGACACACGGGGATCGTCCTCCAAAGCCAAACTCAGAACACAATGTGAAAACCCAAAAGAAAGTGGGGAAATCGTAACACTGCGCCAAAGTCAGCGCAGCTCGCGTCCATTATTACAGGGTGCAGAACGCGACGGCGCTGTCTGTGGCGCACTGCGCGGGGTACACAGACTACGATACACAGTGACGCACACCATGAAGCTCCGCTTTGTGTTTGGACCATTTTTTTTTTTACATCATTTACAATGTCATTTTTTTTCTTTTTTTTTTACAGTTTTTTTTTGTTTTTTAAACACCGAGAACAGAAAAGTTTCATCAAACCCCAAGCGAAATAATTATAACGTTTCATCGTTTTCTTATAAAGAACCAAAACTCCCAATTAGGGAGAATGTGGGGAGAAAGATGGGAGGGGTTGGGGAATAAAACATCATTGCATAAAAGTGAGGGGGAGGGGACGGGTCATCGCCGGACGCCTCTGCAGCACCTTCAGATCCCAAAATATTAATTAAAAAAAACCTAACATGTGAAATGCAAACTACAGCACCCACCGGAGTTAGCTGCCCAGGATGGTGGGAGTTGTAGGCTTTGAAACAACATTTTTCTGGAGTGAAACACTGTCCATGATCCCCATTTTGCTGCGCATCCGCCATATTGAAAAGCAAAGAGGGATATTACAAAAAAAAACAACAAAAAACAAGCCCAGGAAACAGATTAATCCCATCTGTTATACGTGTCCAACCATAAGAAAATGGCACGGCAGAAACTGCGACGGATCCCAGACCGTGAACAGGAATGCACAGCAAATGGGAAACCGGCAACAAGCGCCACACAGTGCCACCACCTACACATCCCGAGTTTTCCACTGTTGTACAGTGTACGGTCTCGCTAGAGTAATACTGATAATCCAACGGTGCAGAGAACGCCCAGCGGTGAGCGTTTATAGGGTTAAGTGCTTTCGGACGACTTCCGTCCACCTTGTAATACAACTGGGGCGATATTTATACTGTGCGCGTCCCCAAAGCACAGTACAGGAGGGTGCATCTGGTGGGGGGGCGACACCAGGTGCCCACCCCTCACAACAGCCGCAATACTGCTTCTTCTCAACACTTGTCGTGGTTGTAGTTCACGTCATCCTCCTCCACCGGCGGCTCCTATCAATGGCCGCCAACACCCGGAACCCTGATGACCTCAGCGCTACGGACAAGCAATTAGTGCAAAGACAGCTTGTGGTGGTGGACGAGGGTCCGTCCACCGTCCTACAGCATGAAGTGCAGGCTGCTGGTGCCGGGCGAGGTGGCATAGGCCTGTCCATTACAGCCGGATGATGGAGGACAATCCTCTTCCGTTTAACGGAAAGTAATACTCTGCACTGCAGAGCGTCGGATAGGTGGTGACGGAACGTCACTATGGGTCAATCCTCTGAGCTGTCCATACATGGAAAGTTACTGGCAGCGTAATCAGCACCTGCCGGGGCACGTCCCTGTCCGTTCTGCATCATCAGAAGAAACGTTCTGTGTGACAGAGGTGGCGCCAGCAGAAAAAAAAAAAATGTATTATATATATATATATATATATATATATATATATATATATAAAATAAAAAATCAAAGCCAGTCTGAGAAAAGGGTCAAAAGCACAAACACAGAACCAGGAGAAGCTGCTCTGGGGTGGGGGAGGGGCTGGCAGGTACCATCCCCATCGCCAGTAATGTCCACCAGCTGCGGGAAAGAGGTCGGGGGCTATTTCTGCCCACTGATAGACTGGGATATGGAGCGTGGAGGGATCATGTCCAGGAGATATTCCCGCTGCCGGTCTGCCAGGCTTGCCGCCTTGTGACCTCCCATCCCAGCATTCAGGTACGCAATGTTCACACCTGCAAAGAACAAGTAATTAATCTGGAGCCGCAAGGAGAATATCCCCAAAATTTACCCCCCAACAGATCCTTACCCGGCATGCCAAGCAAACTGCCAGCCACGGGCAACTGAGGAGCCTGGGCAAAGTTGGACAACATGGACCTGGCGGTAGGAATCCCTCTCTGAAGAGTGCTCTGTGGCTGTGCGGTCTGTAAGAGTAGATTTAAGAAGAGGTCAGTGGTGTCACTTCCCGGGGGTAAGGCTGTGAGCATCCATACCCCTCACATCATACCTGCCGCATGGAGTGATGTCGGATGATGCTCTCCTGCTTGGTGACTGCGGGAGGAGTGCCCGGAGACAACGAGACCTGGTGCTGTAATCTCTGCTCAATCTCCTGCAAAACAACAAAAATATACAAGACATCAAGAAGGAAGAGGACGAGCTCCGGAAGGAGTAAGCAAGACCAAAGAAATGACTACGAAGAAAGCAGAGGCAAGACCAAGGGAAGGACACGGAAGAAAGGGAGGCAAAACCAGGGGAAGAGAACTGAAGGAGAGGGAGTCGAGGTCCAAGAGAAAGGGAGAAGGGGTAGGCAAGACCAAGGAGAGGAGCGGGAGAGGGAGTACGCAAGACTGAGGCAAGGATCAGGAGGAGTAGTGGAGACCAAGGAGAGGACCTAGAGTAAACGAGACTAAGGAAATAAGTAGGAGTAGGCGAGACCAAGAAGAGAATCATGAGGAGGTAGAGTAGGCGAGACCAAGGAGAGGACCAGGAAGAGGAAAAGTAGGCGAGGCTAAGGCGAAGACCAGGAGGAGAACTAGGAGAGACCAAGGAGAGTAACGGGAGAAGAAGTAGGCAATACTGAAGTGAGGATTGGGAGGAGGAGGAGTGGAGACTAAAGAGAGGGCTGACAATAAATGAGACCAAGGAAAGGAATAGGAGTAGGAGATACTAAGGAGACAATTGCGAGGATCAAAAGTAGGCGAGACCAAGGAGAAAACTGGGAGGAGGAGCAGGCGAGACTAAGAGAGTGGAAGGAGGAGCAGGCGAAACAAAAGAGCACTGGAAGGAGAAGGAGCAGGCGAGACCAAGGAGAGGAATGGGAGGACGACCAGCAGGGGAGCTCTAGGAGAGGACCGGGAGGAGGAGGAGTAGGCAGGACCAAAGAGAGGACTGGCAGGATTAAAAGTAGGCAAGACCAAGGAGAAGACTGGGAGGAGGAGTAGGCAAGACCAAGGAGAGGCCAGGAGGAGGAGTAGGTCAGAACAAGTAGGAGGAGCGAAAGGAGGAGTAGGCAAGATCAAGGAGAGGAACGGAAGGCTAAGTAGGTAAGATCAAGGCGAGGACCAGAAGGAGGAATAGGTTAGACCAAGGCGAGGACTGGGAGAAGGAATAGGCGAGACCACGGAAAGAACCAAGAGTAGACGAGACCAAAGAAAGCACCAAGAGATTAAGAGAGACCTGGAGGAGTGGGATAAGGAGTGGAATGAGGAGAAGGCAAGATCAAGGAGAGGTCCAGACTCTGCATGTCTCTAACCTGCTCTTGCTGCAAAGCTTTGACAAAGGCGTTTTTTAGCCGGTTTGTATGCTCGGCCTTCAGAGCCTTCTTCTGGTTGGACGTCATGCACTGCTCGCACAGGATCTTGCCACTCTTCTCCTGCTTCCAGTGAGGGGTAAAGTCGGTACGGCACTGGGCACACGTGAATGGATCCATGTGTAAGAGCGAGGAGTGGGCTTTACCTGCAAGGTTATAATAGAGTTATCCTACAATGGAACAGCCGCCTTTGACCACACATCTCCGAGCTTCCACTGGGCATTGCACCTACCTTGGCTGTCTATGACACTCTGTACCACCTCTTCCAGTCCCACCATGTAAATAAATTCACTGTTGGCAGCACTCGGCAGAAAGTGGAGCAGTGGCGCAGGAGGCTTGGGTGGGGGAATTTCCAGAAGCGTCTTCTCCAGCTGTTTCCGTAGAGCCAATTTAGCAGCTGCCTGAGAGCTGACGGGATCAGCCATGGCACTGGGGCTCGGCAGCGGGGAAGACACTCTGTTCACAGGACCCGCCTGCATATGAGAGCCCAGGTTCATGTACATGGCTGAGGAGGACGAGTTACGCTGACAGGGAACTGAGGAGCTGGTCTAGAGTGAGGGAGAAATGGAGCATTACTGAAACATCACGTACATAGCAAGGGGTGGCGGAATGAGATGCCACACACCATCTACAGACATCAAGCGAAAAAGTAAGCAGTGTACCCTTACCTGCGGGTAGTTCAGTGCTTGAGTCATGCCCGGTGTGCTATTGCGGATCAGTGTTGCCTTGGGAGGCACACACTGTCCCTGGAGCTGGGTCGGGTTCGGAGCGATGACTCTCTGGGACATCATCATGTGTGGCAGGGGGGCGTTGGAGGACGATCTGATGACACTGTGTGTCTGAAGGGGCAAAATTCAGATGTTACATGCTATAGCATGACCACACAGTGTTTTACGGTTTCACAAGATGGCCTCTAATTACCTGGACGCTCCTAAGGTTCTGCACCTCCAGTCCTGGAGCACCCGGTCGTGACGGCACTTTTGTGATGCTGGGCTGCCCCACATGGGCTGGAGACGGCTGTACAATGGTTGCTGCGTTCTGTACGACAGGAGTCTAGAACAATCAAGAGATGTGATGAGAAAGGAGACAAGTCTTACGATGCCTCTCACAGGGCAGGCACATGCGGGGGTCCTCGAACATGTCACCTTCTGCAGGACATTCTCTTTCTGGAGCTGACTTTGCCGCAGCTTCTTCAACAGGACCAGTCGTGCCTCCTCTAGCCGCAGCTCGTCCTTCAGCTGTTTGATGAGCTGCTGCCGCTCCTCTAGAGTCTTACCCTGGGGAGAAGTTACAATATGGAGTCAGGAGCTCTGAGGCAGCACATGTGAATCCCTCTTGTGAGGGGCCAGACGATGGACAAAGGGGTGGTATGGTCATACCTTGAACATCTCCAGGTTGGCTCCCTTGATCCGGTCCTCTAATCGGGAGGTGGAGCGAGGGCTGGAGGCTTCATTGTCAGAGAGTACGATAACGTCTGGAGAAGGGGTCAGTCCGGCCCGGTCCTGATCACTGGTAGGAAACACAAAAAAGATGAAACACGAAGAGCAACCATGGAGCAGATCCTGGTCAGAGCCTTGGATACTGAGGCTGTGCCAATAAAAGGTGAGTACGCTCACAGTCTCACCTCCGCCTGGAGCTCATGTCCACCGGCTCCTCGCTGATGTTCTCCTTGCCGTGTCTCATCAAAGGCCGTGAATCCATGTGAGGCCGCACATTCCCGTTCATCTTCTCCTCATACAACTTCAGCCCATCCTGTTTGGCTCCGTGATCATGCGGCAGCTCCAGCCCCGGAAGGTCTTTCCTCTTCAACAAGGCCAACATTTTCAGCCGCTCCATGGCTTCGTGTCCCTCCATCTTAAGCTGCTTGGCCAAGACATCTTCACGGTCGTCCGGCTGCTCCAGCCCTCGCTTCAGCAGATTGAGGCGCAAGGAGTCTTCTGTAACTCTGTCCATCCTACAGAGGAAGAGAAGACAATTATAATTTATAATGGACAGAGGGAAGAGGAAATGTAAAGTATAATGGACAGACGAGCGCAAAATCCAGAAAGTGACGTCAGAAATCATTAGAAGGAAGATATAAGTGACTGGATATTATCTACGGTAGATGGGATCAGTCAGTGTTGGGTTATTATACATAATGTACAGAGATCAGTGACTGGATATTATCAGGATGGGATCAGTCAGCACTGGGTTATTATATATAATGTACAGAGATCAGTGACTGGATATTATCAGGACTGGATCGGTCAGCGCTGGGTTATTATATATAATGTACAGAGATCAGTGACTGGATATTATCAGGACGGGATCAGTCAGCACTGGGTTATTATATATAATGTACAGAGATCAGTGACTGGATATTATCAGGACTGGATCGGTCAGCACTGGGTTATTATATATAATGTACAGGGATAAGTGACTGGATATTATTAGGACGGGATCAGTCAGCACTGGGTTATTATACATAATGTACAGAGATCAGTGACTGGATATTATCAGGATGGGATCAGTCAGCACTGGGTTATTATATATAATGTACAGAGATCAGTGACTGGATATTATCAGGACTGGATCGGTCAGCACTGGGTTATTATATATAATGTACAGAGATCAGTGACTGGATATTATCAGGACTGGATCGGTCAGCACTGGGTTATTATATATAATGTACAGGGATCAGTGACTGGATATTATCAGGACTGGATCGGTCAGCACTGGGTTATTATATATAATGTACAGAGATCAGTGACTGGATATTATCAGGACGGGATCAGTCAGCACTGGGTTATTATATATAATGTACAGGGATCAGTGACTGGATATTATCAGGACTGGATCGGTCAGCACTGGGTTATTATATATAATGTACAGAGATCAGTGACTGGATATTATCAGGACGGGATCAGTCAGCACTGGGTTATTATATATAATGTACAGAGATCAGTGACTGGATATTATCAGGACTGGATCGGTCAGCACTGGGTTATTATATATAATGTACAGAGATCAGTGACTGGATATTATCAGGACTGGATCGGTCAGCACTGGGTTATTATATATAATGTACAGAGATCAGTGGCTGGATATTATCGGGACGGGATCAGTCAGCACTGGGTTATTATATATAATGTACAGGGATAAGTGACTGGATATTATTAGGACGGGATCAGTCAGCGCAGGGTTATTATATATAATGTACAGAGATCAGTGACTGGATATTATTAGGACGGGATCAGTCAGCGCAGGGTTATTATATACAGTGCCTACAAGTAGTATTCAACCCCCTGCAGATTTAGCAGGTTTACACATTCGGAATTAACTTGGCATTGTGACATTTGGACTGTAGATCAGCCTGGAAGTGTGAAATGCAGCAAAAAAGAATGTTATTTCTTTTTTTCTTTTTAAATTGTGAAAAGTTTATTCAGAGGGTCATTTATTATTCAACCCCTCAAACCACAAGAATTCTGTTTGGTTCCCCTAAAGTATTAAGAAGTATTTCAGGCACAAAGAACAATGAGCTTCACATGTTTGGATTAATTATCTCTTTTTCCAGCCTTTTCTGACTAATTAAGACCCTCCCCAAACTTGTGAACAGCACTCATACTTGGTCAACATGGGAAAGACAAAGGAGCATTCCAAGGCCATCAGAGACAAGATCGTGGAGGGTCACAAGGCTGGCAAGGGGTACAAAACCCTTTCCAAGGAGTTGGGCCTACCTGTCTCCACTGTTGGGGGCATCATCCGGAAGTGGAAGGCTTATGGAACTACTGTTAGCCTTCCACAGCCTGGACAGCCTTTGAAAGTTTCAACCCGTGCCGAGGCCAGGCTTGTCCGAAGAGTCAAGGCTAACCCAAGGACAACAAGGAAGGAGCTCCGGGAAGATCTCATGGCAGTGGGGACATTGGTTTTAGTCAATACCATAAGTAACGTACTCCACCGCAATGGTCTCCGTTCCAGACGAGCCCGTAAGGTACCTTTACTTTCAAAGCGTCATGTCAAGGCTCGTCTACAGTTTGCTCATGATCACTTGGAGGACTCCGAGACAGACTGGTTCAAGGTTCTCTGGTCTGATGAGACAAAGATCGAGATCTTTGGTGCCAACCACACACGTGACGTTTGGAGACTGGATGGCACTGCATACGACCCCAAGAATACCATCCCTACAGTCAAGCATGGTGGTGGCAGCATCATGCTGTGGGGCTCTTTCTCAGCCAAGTGGCCTGGCCATCTGGTCCGCATCCATGGGAAGATGGATAGCACGGCCTACCTGGAGATTTTGGCCAAGAACCTCCGCTCCTCCATCAAGGATCTTAAGATAGGTCGTCATTTCATCTTCCAACAAGACAACGACCCAAAGCACACAGCCAAGAAAACCAAGGCCTGGTTCAAGAGGGAAAAAATCAAGGTGTTGCAGTGGCCTAGTCAGTCTCCTGACCATAACCCAATTGAAAACTTGTGGAAGGAGCTCAAGATTAAAGTCCACATGAGACACCCAAAGAACCTAGATAACTTGGAGAAGATCTGCATGGAGGAGTGGGCCAAGATAACTCCAGAGACCTGTGCCGGCCTGATCAGGTCTTATAAAAGACGATTATTAGCTGTAATTGCAAACAAGGGTTATTCCACAAAATATTAAACCTAGGGGTTGAATAATAATTGACCCACACTTTTATGTTGAAAATTTATTAAAATTTAACTGAGCAACATAACTTGTTGGTTTGTAAGATTTATGCATCTGTTAATAAATCCTGCTCTTGTTTGAAGTTTGCAGGCTCTAACTTAAGGTCCAGTCACACTAAACAACTTACCAGCGATCCCAACAACGATAGGGATCGCTGGTAAGTTGCTAGGAGGTTGCTGGTGAGATGTCACACTGCGACGCTCCAGCGATCCCACCAGCAACCTGACCTGGCAGGGATCGCTGGAGCGTCGCTACACGAGTTGCTGGTGAGCTCACCAGCAACCAGCCCCCAGCGCCGCGTGGAAGATGCTGCGCTTGGTAACTAAGGTAAATATGGGGTAACCAACACGATATTTACCTTGGTTACCAGCGCACGCAGCTACACGTGCAGAGAGCAGGAAGCAGCGCACACTGAGCGCTGGCTCCCTGCTCTCCTAGTTACAGCACACATCGGGTTAATTACCCGATGTGTGCTGCAGCTAAATGTGCACAGAGCAGGGAGCAGCGCACACCGGGTGCAGCTGCACAGGGTACATATATAGGGTATAGAGTACAGGGTGCAGCTGCACAGAGCAGGGAGCAGCGCACACCGCTTAGCGCTGGCGCCTTGCTCTCCTAGTTACAGCACACATCGGGTTAATTACCCGATGTGTACTGCAGCTAAATGTGCACAGAGCAGGGAGCAGCGCACAATGCTTAGCGCTGGCTCCCTGCTCTCCTAGCTACAGCACACATCGGGTTAATTAACCCGATGTGTCCTGCAGCTACATGTGCACAGAGCAGGAGCCGGCACTGACAGTGAGAGCGGCGGAGGCTGGTAACAAAGGTAAATATCGGGTAACCAAGGACAGGGCTTCTTGGTTACCCGATGTTTACATTGGTTACCAGCCTCCGCAGAAGCCGGCTCCTGCTGCCTGCACATTTAGTTGTTGCTGTCTCGCTGTCACACACAGCGATCTGTGCTTCACAGCAGGACAGCAACAACTAAAAAATGGCCCAGGACATTCAGCAACAACCAACGACCTCACAGCAGGGGCCAGGTTGTTGCTGGATGTCACAAAAGTTGTTCGTTAGCAGCGATGTTGCTTAGTGTGACGGGGCCTTTATTTGCATCTTATCAAACCTGCTAAATCTGCAGGGGGTTGAATACTACTTGTAGGCACTGTATAGTGTACAGAGATCAGTGACTGGATATTATCAGGACGGGATCAGTCAGCGCAGGGTTATTATATATGATGTACAGGGATAAGTGACTGGATATTATCAGGACGGGATCAGTCAGCGCTGGGGTATTATATACAGTGCCTTGCGAAAGTATTTGGCCCCTTTGAATTTTTCAACCTTTTCCCACATTTCAGGCTTCAAACAAAGATAAAAATGTTAATGTTCTGGTGAAGAATCAACAACAAGTGACACAATTGTGAAGATGAAGGAAATTTATTGCTTATTTTAAACTTTTGTAAAAAAAAAAGAATAAACTGAAAATTGGGGCGTGCAAGAATATTCATCCCCTTTACTGTCAGTGCAGCAAACTCACTCCAGAAGTTCATTGAGGATCTCTGAATGATCCAATGTTGTCCTAATTGACTGATGATGATAAATATAAGCCCCTGTGTGTAATCAAGTCTCCGTATAAATGCCCCTGCTCTGTGATAGTCTCAGTGTTCTGTATAAAGCACAGAGAGCATCATGAAGACCAAGGAACACAACAGGCAGGTCCGTGATACTGTTGTGGAGAAGTTTAAAGCAGGATTTGGTTACAAAAAGATTTCCAAAACTTTAAACATCCCGAGGAGCACTGTGCAAGCGATCATATTGAAATGGAAGGAGCATCATACCACTGCAAATCTACCAAGACCCGGCCGTCCATCCAAACTGTCATCTCACACAAGGAGAAGACTGATCAGAGACGCAGCCAAGAGGCCCATGATCACTCTGGATGAACTGCAGAGATCTACAGCTGAGGGGGGAGAGTCTGTCCATAGGACAACAATCAGTCACTGCACAAATCTGGCCTTTATGGAAGAGTGGCAAGAAGAAAGCCATTTCTCAAAGATTTTCATAAAAAGTGATGTTTAAAGTTTGTCACAAGCCACCTGGAGACACCGAACATGTGGGAGAAGGTGCTCTGCTCAGCAAGGCTGTGGAGTCGGAGCTCATTTTGGTGGAGTCGGAATAAAATGCACCGACTCCGAAAATATATAATAAATTGGGGACAGTAGTGCAATGCAGAATGTGCTGAATATTTTACTAAATAATAACATTTAGTATAATGCTTATATTTAAGTGAAAAATGTATTGTAGTACAATGTGAACATCAGACATTTAATTATTTTTATGATACAATAATCAAGATATTTGGATAGAACATAAAATATATTTATTGGATACAATTTTAGATCACAAAAAACTAATAAATTGTAAATATGTAATACAATATGTAATATTTATATATCACACACATATACACACAAGATATTTATGTAATCTACTGTATATTACATAGTGTATTACATATTTACAATTTATTACAGTTTTTTGTGTTCTAAAGTTGTATCCAATAAATATATTTTATGTTCTATCCAAATATTTTGATTATTGTATCAATAAAAATTATTAAATGTCTGATGTTCACATACACATGTTCATGTATTATAATACATTTTTCACCTAACTATAAGCAATGTAGGAGTCGGAGTCTGAGTCGGTGCAAGAGAAATTAAGGAGTCGGAGTCTAAGTCGAAGGTTTGGTTTACTGACTCCACAGCCCTGCTGGTCAGATGAAACCAAAAATCGAACTATTTGGGCACAATGCCAAACGATATGTTTGGCGTAAAAGCAACACAGCTCATCACAATGAACATACCATCCCCACTGTCAAACATGGTGGTGGCAGCATCATGGTTTGGGCCTGCTCTTCTTCAGCAGGGACAGGGAAGATGGTTTAAATTGATGGGAAGATGGATGCAGCCAAATAGAGGACCATTCTTGAAGAAAACCTGTTGGAGTCTGTAAAAGAGCGGAGACTGGGACGGAGATTTGTCTTCCAACAAGACAATGATCCCAAACATAAAGCAAAATCTACAATGGAATGGTTCACAAATAAACGTATCCAGTTGTTAGAATGGCCAAGTCACAGTCCAGACCTGAACCCAATTGAGAATCTGGAAAGAGCTGAAAACTGCTGCTCACAAACGCCTCCATCCAACCTCACTCAGCTCCAGCTGTTTACAAAGGAAGAATGGGCGAGAATTTCAGCCTCTACATGTGCAAAACTGATAGACACATACCCCAAGAGACTGCAGCTGTAATCGCAGCAAAAGGAGGCGCTACAAAGTATTAACTTAAAGGGGATGAATAATATTGCACGCCCCAATTTTCAGTTATTTTTAAAAAGAGTTAAAAATAAGCAATAAATTTCGTTCATCTTCACAATTGTGTCACTTGTTGATTCTTCACCAGAACATTAACATTTTATCTTTATGTTTGAAGCCTGAAATGTGGGAAAAGGCTGAAAAATTCAAGGGGGCTGAATTCTTTCACAAAGCACTGTATATAATGTACAGGGATCAGTGACTGGATATTATCAGGACGGGATCAGTCAGCGCTGGGTTATTATACACTGTGTGCAGAATTATTAGGCAAGTTGTATTTTAGAGGATTTTTTTTATTATTGATCAACAACTATGTTCTCAATCAACCCAAAAGCCTCAA
This sequence comes from Anomaloglossus baeobatrachus, assembly GCF_048569485.1. Lineage (NCBI taxonomy): Eukaryota > Metazoa > Chordata > Amphibia > Anura > Aromobatidae > Anomaloglossus > Anomaloglossus baeobatrachus. Next base: position 129,259,892 of record NC_134364.1, read on the forward strand.
ATATCAAAGCTTAATATTTTTGGCAGTTGGAGTGGGGGTTTTTATATTTGGCTCTTAGGAGGATCTGTTTGTGCAGGTAACTATCAATGTGCAGAATTATTAGGCAACTTATTAAAAACCAAATCTATTCCCATCTCACTTGTTTATTGTCACCAGGTAAACCAATATAACTGCACACATTTAAACAAACATTTCTGACATACAAAAACAAAACCCCAAAAATTTAGTGAGCAATATAGCCCCCTTTCTTTCTGATGACACTCAGCAGTCGACCATCCATAGATCCTGTCATTGCTTGATCTGTTTACAATCAACATTGCGTGCAGCAGCCACCACAGCCTCCAGACGTGGACTGTTTTCCCTCCCTGTAGATCTCACATTTTATGAGAGACCACAGGTTCTCTATGGGGTTCAGATCAGGTGAATAAGTGGGCCATGTCATTAGGAAGAAACTGAGTATTCTCTGACAGAACTGCACTGGTGCCAATACTTTTGGCCAGCACTGTATATAATGTACAGGGATTAGTCAGCGATGGGGTATAATATATAATGTACAGGGATCAGTCAGCGCTGGGTTATTATATATAATGTACAGGGATCAGTCAGCTCCGGGGTATTATATATAATGTACAGGGATCAGTCAGCTCCGGGGTATTACATATAATGTACAGGGATCAGTCAGCTCCGGGGTATTCTATATAATGTACAGGGATCAGTCAGCTCCGGGGTATTCTATATAATGTACAGGGATCAGTCAGCTTCGGGGTATTACATATAATGTACAGGGATCAGTCAGCTCCGGGGTATTATATATAATGTACAGGGATCAGTCAGCTCCGGGGTGTTATATATAATGTACAGGGATCAGTCAGCTCCGGGGTAATATATATAATGTACAGGGATCAGTCAGCACTGTATATAATGTACAGGGATCAGTCAGCTCCGGGGTGTTATATATAATGTACAGGGATCAGTCAGCTCCGGGGTGTTATATATAATGTACAGGGATCAGTCAGCTCCGGGGTGTTATATATAATGTACAGGGATCAGTCAGCTCCGGGGTGTTATATATAATGTACAGGGATCAGTCAGCTCCGGGGTGTTATATATAATGTACAGGGATCAGTCAGCTCCGGGGTGTTATATATAATGTACAGGGATCAGTCAGCTCCGGGATATTATATATAATGTACAGGGATCAGTTAGCTCCGGGGTGTTATATATAATGTACAGGGATCAGTCAGCTCCGGGATATTATATATAATGTACAGGGATCAGTCAGCTCCGGGATATTATATATAATGTACAGGGATCAGTCAGCTCCGGGGTATTATATATAATGTACAGGGATCAGTCAGCACTGTATATAATGTACAGGGATCAGTCAGCTCCGGGGTATTATATATAATGTACAGGGATCAGTCAGCTCCGGGGTGTTATATATAATGTACAGGGATCAGTCAGCACTGTATATAATGTACAGGGATCAGTCAGCTCCGGGGTGTTATATATAATGTACAGGGATCAGTCAGCACTGTATATAATGTACAGGGATCAGTCAGCTCCGGGGTATTATATATAATGTACAGGGATCAGTCAGCTCCGGGGTGTTATATATAATGTACAGGGATCAGTCAGCTCCGGGGTGTTATATATAATGTACAGGGATCAGTCAGCTCCGGGGTGTTATATATAATGTACAGGGATCAGTCAGCACTGTATATAATGTACAGGGATCAGTCAGCTCCGGGGTATTATATATAATGTACAGGGATCAGTCAGCTCCGGGGTATTATATATAATGTACAGGGATCAGTCAGCTCCGGGGTGTTATATATAATGTACAGGGATCAGTCAGCTCCGGGGTGTTATATATAATGTACAGGGATCAGTCAGCTCCGGGGTATTATAATGTACAGGGATCAGTCAGCACTGTATATAATGTACAGGGATCAGTCAGCTCCGGGGTATTATATATAATGTACAGGGATCAGTCAGCTCCGGGGTATTATATATAATGTACAGGGATCAGTCAGCGCTGTATATAATGTACAGGGATCAGTCAGCGCTGTATATAATGTACAGGGATCAGTCAGCTCCGGGGTATTATATATAATGTACAGGGATCAGTCAGCTCCGGGGTGTTATATATAATGTACAGCGATCAGTCAGCTCCGGGGTATTATATATAATGTACAGGGATCAGTCAGCTCCGGGGTATTATAATGTACAGGGATCAGTCAGCGCTGTATATAATGTACAGGGATCAGTCCGCTCCGGGGTATTATATATAATGTACAGGGATCAGTCAGCACTGTATATAATGTACAGGGATCAGTCAGCTCCGGGGTGTTATATATAATGTACAGGGATCAGTCAGCTCCGGGGTATTATAATGTACGGGGATCAGTCAGCACTGTATATAATGTACAGGGATCAGTCAGCTCCGGGGTGTTATATATAATGTACAGGGATCAGTCAGCTCCGGGGTATTATAATGTACAGGGATCAGTCAGCTCCGGGGTGTTATATATAATGTACAGGGATCAGTCAGCTCCGGGGTGTTATATATAATGTACAGGGATCAGTCAGCTCCGGGGTGTTCTATATAATGTACAGGGATCAGTCAGCTCCGGGGTATTATAATGTACAGGGATCAGTCAGCTCCGGGGTGTTATATATAATGTACAGGGATCAGTCAGCTCCGGGGTGTTATATATAATGTACAGGGATCAGTCAGCTCCGGGGTATTATAATGTACAGGGATCAGTCAGCACTGTATATAATATGTACAGGGATCAGTCAGTTCCGGGGTATTATAATGTACAGGGATCAGTCAGCTCCGGGGTATTATAATGTACAGGGGATCAGTCAGCACTGTATATAATGTACAGGGATCAGTCAGCTCCGGGGTATTATAATGTACAGGGATCAGTCAGCACTGTATATAATGTACAGGGATCAGTCAGCACTGTATATAATGTACAGGGATCAGTCAGCTCCGGGGTATTATATATAATGTACAGGGATCAGTCAGCTCCGGGGTATTCTATGTAATGTACAGGGATCAGTCAGCTCCGGGGTGTTATATATAATGTACAGGGATCAGTCAGCTCCGGGGTGTTATATATAATGTACAGGGATCAGTCAGCTCCGGGGTGTTATATATAATGTACAGGGATCAGTCAGCTCCGGGGTATTATAATGTACAGGGATCAGTCAGCTCCGGGGTATTATAATGTACAGGGATCAGTCAGCACTGTATATAATGTACAGGGATCAGTCAGCTCCGGGGTATTATAATGTACAGGGATCAGTCAGCTCCGGGGTATTATAATGTACAGGGGATCAGTCAGCACTGTATATAATGTACAGGGATCAGTCAGCTCCGGGGTATTATATATAATGTACAGGGATCAGTCAGCTCCGGGGTATTATAATGTACAGGAATCAGTAAGCACTGTATATAATGTACAGGGATCAGTCAGCTCCGGGGTATTATAATGTACAGGGATCAGTCAGCACTGTATATAATGTACAGGGATCAGTCAGCACTGTATATAATGTACAGGGATCAGTCAGCACTGTATATAATGTACAGGGATCAGTCAGCGCTGTATATAATGTACGGGGATCAGTCAGCTCCGGGGTGTTATATATAATGTACAGGGATCAGTCAGCACTGTATATAATGTACAGGGATCAGTCAGCACTGTATATAATGTACAGGGATCAGTCAGCGCTGTATATAATGTACGGGGATCAGTCAGCTCCGGGGTGTTATATATAATGTACAGGGATCAGTCAGCACTGTATATAATGTACAGGGATCAGTCAGCTCCGGGGTATTATAATGTACAGGGATCAGTCAGCGCTGTATATAATGTACGGGGATCAGTCAGCGCTGTATATAATGTACAGGGATCAGTCAGCGCTGTATATAATGTACAGGGATCAGTCAGCGCTGTATATAATGTACGGGGATCAGTCAGCGCTGTATATAATGTACGGGGATCAGTCAGCGCTGTATATAATGTACGGGGATCAGTCAGCACTGTATATAATGTACGGGGATCAGTCAGCACTGTATATAATGTACGGGGATCAGTCAGCTCCGGGGTATTATAATGTACAGGGATCAGTCAGCTCCGGGGTATTGTATATAATGTACAGGGATCAGTCAGCTCCGGGGTATTATAATGTACAGGGATCAGTCAGCTCCGGGGTATTATAATGTACAGGGATCAGTCAGCTCCGGGGTATTATATATAATGTACAGGGATCAGTCAGCTCCGGGGTATTATAATGTACAGGGATCAGTCAGCACTGTATATAATGTACAGAGATCAGTCAGCTCCGGGGTATTATAATGTACAGGGATCAGTCAGCGCTGTATATAATGTACAGGGATCAGTCAGCTCCGGGGTATTATAATGTACAGGGATCAGTCAGCACTGTATATAATGTACAGGGATCAGTCAGCACTGTATATAATGTACAGGGATCAGTCAGCACTGTATATAATGTACAGGGATCAGTCAGCACTGTATATAATGTACAGAGATCAGTCAGCGCTGTATATAATGTACAGGGATCAGTCAGCTCCGGGGTATTATATATAATGTACAGGGATCAGTCAGCTCCGGGGTATTATATATAATGTACAGGGATCAGTCAGCTCCGGGGTATTATAACGTACAGGGATCAGTCAGCACTGTATATAATGTACAGGGATCAGTCAGCGCTGTATATAATGTACAGGGATCAGTCAGCTCCGGGGTATTGTATATAATGTACAGGGATCAGTCAGCACTGTATATAATGTACAGGGATCAGTCAGCTCCGGGGTGTTGTATATAATGTACAGGGATCAGTCAGCACTGTATATAATGTACAGGGATCAGTCAGCACTGTATATAATGTACAGGGATCAGTCAGCACTGTATATAATGTACAGGGATCAGTCAGCACTGTATATAATGTACAGGGATCAGTCAGCACTGTATATAATGTACAGGGATCATTCAGCGCTGTATATAATGTACAGGGATCAGTCAGCGCTGTATATAATGTACAGGGATCAGTCAGCGCTGTATATAATGTACAGGGATCAGTCAGCTCCGGGGTATTGTATATAATGTACAGGGATCAGTCAGCACTGTATATAATGTACAGGGATCAGTCAGCACTGTATATAATGTACAGGGATCAGTCAGCGCTGTATATAATGTACAGGGATCAGTCAGCGCTGTATATAATGTACAGGGATCAGTCAGCGCTGTATATAATGTACAGGGATCAGTCAGCACTGTATATAATGTACAGGGATCAGTCAGCACTGTATATAATGTACAGGGATCAGTCAGCACTGTATATAATGTACAGGGATCAGTCAGCACTGTATATAATGTACAGGGATCAGTCAGCTCCGGGGTATTATATATAATGTACAGGGATCAGTCAGCGCTGTATATAATGTACAGGGATCAGTCAGCTCCGGGGTATTATATATAATGTACAGGGATCAGTCAGCTCCGGGGTGTTATATATAATGTACAGGGATCAGTCAGCTCCGGGGTGTTATATATAATGTACAGGGATCAGTCAGCTCCGGGGTATTATAATGTACAGGGATCAGTCAGCACTGTATATAATGTACAGGGATCAGTCAGCGCTGTATATAATGTACAGGGATCAGTCAGCTGCGGGGTATTGTATATAATGTACAGGGATCAGTCAGCACTGTATATAATGTACAGGGATCAGTCAGCGCTGTATATAATGTACAGGGATCAGTCAGCGCTGTATATAATGTACAGGGATCAGTCAGCGCTGTATATAATGTACAGGGATCAGTCAGCTCCGGGGTGTTGTATATACTGGCCTCCCTTCCAACACTCTTGCACCCCTCCAATCTATCCTAAACTCTGCAGCCCGCTTAATCCACCTCTCCCCTCGCTACTCCCCAGCCTCGCCACTCTGCCAATCCCTTCACTGGCTTCCCATCGCCCAACGACTCCAGTTCAAAACATTAACCATGACATACAAAGCCATGCACAACCTGTCTCCTCCCTACATCTGTGACCTAGTCTCCCAGTACCTACCTGCACGCAACCTTAGATCCTCACAAGATCTCCTTCTCTGCTCCTCTCTTATCTCCTCTTCCCACAATCGTGTACAAGATTTCTCCCGTGCATCCCCCATACTCTGGAACGCTCTACCTCAGCACATCAGACTCTCCCCTACCGTGGAAAGCTTCAAGAGGAACCTCAAGACCCACCTCTTCCAACAAGCCTACAACCTACAATAGCCCTCAGTCCAGTAGACCACTGCGCAACCAGCTCTGTCCTCACCTATTGTACCATCACCCATTCCCTGTAGACTGTGAGCCCTCGCGGGCAGGGTCCTCTCTCCTCCTATACCAGTCTGTCTTGTACTGTTAATGATTGTTGTACGTATACCCTCTTTCACTTGTAAAGCGCCATGGAATAAATGGCGCTATAATAATAAATAATAATAATAATAATAATACTGTACAGGGATCAGTCAGCACTGTATATAATGTACAGGGATCAGTCAGCGCTGTATATAATGTACAGGGATCAGTCAGCACTGTATATAATGTACAGGGATCAGTCAGCACTGTATGTAATGTACAGGGATCAGTCAGCACTGTATATAATGTACAGGGATCAGTCAGCGCTGTATATAATGTACAGGGATCAGTCAGCGCTGTATATAATGTACAGGGATCAGTCAGCGCTGTATATAATGTACAGGGATCAGTCAGCGCTGTATATAATGTACAGGGATCAGTCAGCGCTGTATATAATGTACAGGGATCAGTCAGCGCTGTATATAATGTACAGGGATCAGTCAGCGCTGTATATAATGTACAGGGATCAGTCAGCTCCGGGGTATTGTATATAATGTACAGGGATCAGTCAGCGCTGTATATAATGTACAGGGATCAGTCAGCTCCGGGGTGTTATATATAATGTATAGGGATCAGTCAGCTCCGGGGTGTTATATATAATGTACAGGGATCAGTCAGCACTGTATATAATGTACAGGGATCAGTCAGCTCCGGGGTGTTATATATAATGTACAGGGATCAGTCAGCACTGTATATAATGTACAGGGATCAGTCAGCTCCGGGGTATTATATATAATGTACAGGGATCAGTCAGCGCTGTATATAATGTACAGGGATCAGTCAGCGCTGTATATAATGTACAGGGATCAGTCAGCTTCGGGGTATTATAATGTACAGGGATCAGTCAGCGCTGTATATAATGTACAGGGATCAGTCAGCGCTGTATATAATGTACAGGGATCAGTCAGCACTGTATATAATGTACAGGGATCAGTCAGCACTGTATATAATGTACAGGGATCAGTCAGCGCTGTATATAATGTACAGGGATCAGTCAGCACTGTATATAATGTACAGGGATCAGTCAGCACTGTATATAATGTACAGGGATCAGTCAGCTCCGGGGTATTATTGTATATAATGTACGGGGATCAGTCAGCGCTGTATATAATGTACAGGGATCAGTCAGCGCTGTATATAATGTACGGGGATCAGTCAGCTCCGGGGTATTATTGTATATAATGTACAGGGATCAGTCAGCTCCGGGGTATTATTGTATATAATGTACAGGGATCAGTCAGCTCCGGGGTATTATTGTATATAATGTACAGGGATCAGTCAGCACTGTATATAATGTACAGGGATCAGTCAGCGCTAATGTACAGGGATCAGTCAGCGCTGTATATAATGTACAGGGATCAGTCAGCACTGTATATAATGTACAGGGATCAGTCAGCGCTGTATATAATGTACGGGGATCAGTCAGCACTGTATATAATGTACGGGGATCAGTCAGCTCCGGGGTATTGTATATAATGTACAGGGATCAGTCAGCTCCGGGGTATTATTGTATATAATGTACGGGGATCAGTCAGCTCCGGGGTATTGTATATAATGCACAGGGATCAGTCAGCTCCGGGGTATTATTGTATATAATGTACGGGGATCAGTCAGCTCCGGGGTATTATTGTATATAATGTACGGGGATCAGTCAGCTCCGGGGTATTATTGTATATAATGTACAGGGATCAGTCAGCTCCGGGGTATTATTGTATATAATGTACGGGGATCAGTCAGCTCCGGGGTATTATTGTATATAATGTACAGGGATCAGTCAGCTCCGGGGTATTATTGTATATAATGTACAGGGATCAGTCAGCTCCGGGGTATTATTGTATATAATGCACAGGGATCAGTCAGCTCCGGGGTATTATTGTATATAATGTACAGGGATCAGTCAGCTCCGGGGTATTATTGTATATAATGCACAGGGATCAGTCAGCTCCGGGGTATTATATATAATGCACAGGGATCAGTCAGCTCCGGGGTATTATTGTATATAATGTACGGGGATCAGTCAGCTCCGGGGTATTATATATAATGTACAGGGATCAGTCAGCTCCGGGGTATTATATATAATGCACAGGGATCAGTCAGCTCCGGGTCTGTACAGTGCTGATGTTGTCCCCGTCCAGGGCTGTTTGCAGCTGTATGGGGCGCCGCTGATCCTCCTGTGCAGTCGCTCCCTCATGTGCAGCCGCCGGTGACGTGTGCGGGCACGGCGGGGCCGGGATGTGGGGTGAGGTGAGGTGAGGCGCCGGTAGCACAGCCATGTCTCCGCACAATGCTGCCCTCACCTGCTGCTGCATCACGGCTCCGGCCCAGACACTCTCCCCTGGCCTCCTCCTCACAATGAGGCGGGAGCACTCCCCTCCCCCCCCCCGGTGTAGTGACAGGCCCGTGTACACTCGCAGCGCAGGCCGCACACACTCGTGCCCCGGCGCCATCTCCAGCCGCCGTCAGCTGATGCCCTCATTCACAGAAGAGACCATCCCTCCATCCTCCGCCCGCCACTAACCAACAAAAGGCAAAGAGCCCCCCAAACCTGCGGTCCGGGAGCAGCCGCGGAAACCCCCGCACAAAGCCCCTGCCCGCCGCCCCCGGGACACATTCCTCCGCATACTCACAGATCTCCGCAGCTGTGTGGGGGGCACGGGGAGGACAGGGGGGCACCAGGAAATACTAAGGAGGAAGGAGGGAAGGAGACGCAGACGGAGGGAAGGAAGGGGATCGCAGGAGGGAAGGAGGCGGAGGAGGAGGAGAGGGGAGATTTGTTTTTTCTGGGATGTAAGGATTGTGTTGGGTGGGCGGCTCAGGCAGCATGACACCAGTCCGCCCCCCGGAGCCCTGCGGGATTCCTGCCCCGAGTGTGGGCACTGATCCGCCACTCAGCCAATCATAACCTTACAGTCAGATTAAACAAAAGGGAAGAAATAAGACGGGAGGAGGAGGGGGAGATGCAGACGTTTACCCAGGATTCACAGCGTGGGGGGGGGGGGGGAATCCAGTTGCAGCTGGTTTACAACCTCTGGACACGGAATTAGCTCTTCATTTTTAATTTAAGTTATTTGCATCTCGCAGCGCAAGACAGCCCCCTCCCCCCAACAGGACCCCCCTGTAGTGTAACCCCCAGACCACAGCCCCTTCCCAACCCGCCCCTATAGCCTGAAGCCCCAAGAACTCACCTGTATCTACCCCCCCCCCCAGAACTCCTGAAAGTCTAGGTGAACCTTCCTTCCTCCAAGACCAGACCCCCCCATAGTCTAATAAACCCAGACTGGACCCCCCATCACTATACCTCCTGACTGGACCCCACAAAGCACAGTCTAAATCCCCCAACTGGACCCCACAAAGTTTAAACACCCCCAACTGTAGTCTAATTCTCTGACCCCCCCAACCGCTCTGTAGTCTAACCTCCCCGACTGGACCCACTTGTAGTCTAAATCCTCCTAACTCAACCCCCCCCAAATCTAAAACGCCCAACTGAACCCGCCTGTAGTATGTCACCCTGACGGACCCCCCCATAATCTAAACCCCCCAACTGGACCCACCCATAGTCTAAACCCCCACCCACCCAACTGGACCCCCAAAAGTCTAAGCCCCCTGACTGGATCCACCTGTAGTCTAACCTTCCCCCCTTTCCCTGATTGGAGCCCCCACATAGTCTAAACTCCCCGACTGGACTCACCTGTGGTCCAAATCCCCCTGACTAGAACCCCCCATAGTCTAAACTCCCCGACTGGACTCACCTGTGGTCCAAATCCCCCTGACTAGACCCCCCCCATAGTCTAAGCCCCGTTGTAGTCTACCCCCCCCCCCCAACTGCACCCATTTGTACTCTAAATCCCCCAATTGGATCCCCATAGTCTAAACCCACCTGTAGTCTAACCATCCTGTCTGGACCCGCCTGTAGTCTAAATCCCCCCAACTTGACCCCCCATAGTCTAAATGTCTCTGTAGCCTAAAGGCTGCTTTACACGCTGCGACATCGCTAGTTAGCGTTAGTGATCGCACCCGCCCCCGTCGTGTGTGCGTCAGGGGAAAATCGATGCCCGTGGCGAACAATATCGCTAGGACGCGTCACACGCACAGACCTTCCAAACGACGTCGGTGTGGCCGAAGAACAACCTCTTTTAAGGGGGCGGTTCGTGCAGCGTCACAGCGACGTCACACAGCGGGCCACCAATAGAAGCGGAGGGGCGGAGAGCAGCCGCATTCACGTCACTCCCATTGCTGGAGGACGCAGGAACGCTGTTGTTCGTCTTTCCCGGGTGTCACACGTAGCGATGTGTGCTGCCTGAGGAACGACAAACAACCTGCGTCCAAAATGAGCAACGATATTTGCAAAAGGAACGACGTGTCAACAATCAGCGATTTTTGCCGTTTTTCGAATCGTTAGCGGTCGCTCATAGGTGTCACATGCAACAATGTTGCTAACAACGCCGGATGTGCGTCACGAATTCCATGACCCCAGCGATATCTCGTTAGCGTTGTCATTGCATGTAACGGGGCCTTCACTGGACCCACCTGTAGCCTCAATCCATCTGACTGGACCTATCCATAGTCTAAACCCCCCACCCCCTCACTGGACCCACCTGTCCAAATCTCACCAACTGTACTCCTATTGTCTAAAACCCACTGACTGGACCCACCTGTAGACTAAAGCAGGAGCCCTCCATACTACCAGAGGAGCCCCCTGTCCTATCCACACACCAGATACCAGAGGAGCCCCCTGTCCTATCCACACACCAGATACCAGAGGAGCCCCCTGTCCTATCCACACACCAGATACCAGAGGAGCCCCCTGTCCTATCCACACACCAGATACCAGAGGAGCCCCCTGTCCTATCCACACACCAGGTACCAGGGGAGCCCCCCATAATATCCACACACCAGAAGAGCCCCCCGTACTATCCACATACCAGAGGAGCCCCCCCGTACTATCAACACACCAGATACCAGGGGAGCCCCTGTACTATCCACACACCAGATACCAGGGGAGCCCCCCCGTACTATCCACACACCAGATACCAGGGGAGCCCCCCCGTACTATCCACACACCAGATACCAGGGGAGCCCCCCCGTACTATCCACACACCAGATACCAGGGGAGCCCCCCCGTACTATCCACACACCAGATACCAGGGGAGCCCCCCCGTACTATCCACACACCAGATACCAGGGGAGCCCCCCATAATATCCACACACCAGAAGAGCCCCCCGTACTATCCACACACCAGATACCAGAGGAGCCCCCCGTACTATCCACACACCAGATACCAGGGGAGCCCCCCGTACTATCCACACACCAGATACCAGGGGAGCCCCCCGTACTATCCACACACCAGATACCAGAGGAGCCCCCCCGTACTATCAACACACCAGATACCAGGGGAGCCCCCCGTACTATCCACACACCAGATACCAGAGGAGCCCCCCGTACTATCCACACACCAGATAACAGAGGAGCCCCCCGTACTATCCACGCACCAGATACCAGAGGAGCCCCCCCGTACTATCAACACACCAGATACCAGGGGAGCCCCCCGTACTATCCACACACCAGATACCAGAGGAGCCCCCCGTACTATCCACACACCAGATAACAGAGGAGCCCCCCGTACTATCCACGCCCCAGATACCAGGGGAGCCCCCCCGTACTATCCACACACCAGATACCAGAGGAGCCCCCCGTACTATCCACACACCAGATACCAGAGGAGCCCCCCCGTACTATCCACACACCAGATAACAGAGGAGCCCCCCGTACTATCCACGCACCAGATACCAGAGGAGCCCCCCCGTACTATCAACACACCAGATACCAGGGGAGCCCCCCGTACTATCCACACACCAGATACCAGAGGAGCCCCCCGTACTATCCACACACCAGATAACAGAGGAGCCCCCCGTACTATCCACGCACCAGATACCAGGGGAGCCCCCCCGTACTATCCACACACCAGATACCAGAGGAGCCCCCCGTACTATCCACACACCAGATACCAGAGGAGCCCCCCCGTACTATCCACACACCAGATAACAGAGGAGCCCCCCGTACTATCCACGCACCAGATACCAGGGGAGCCCCCCCGTACTATCCACCCACCAGATACCAGGGGAGCCCCCCGTACTATCCACACACCAGATACCAGGGGAGCCCCCCCGTACTATCCACCCACCAGATACCAGGGGAGCCCACCGTACTATCCACACACCAGATACCAGAGGAGCCCCCCGTACTATCCACACACCAGATACCAGAGGAGCCCCCCGTAATATCCACACACCAGATACCAGGGGAGCCCCCCCGTACTATCCACACACCAGATACCAGAGGAGCCCCCCCATACTATCTACACACCAGATACCAGAGGAGCCCCCCCATACTATCTACACACCAGATACCAGAGGAGCCCCCCGTACTATCCACACACCAGATACCAGAGGATCCCCCAGTACTATCCACACACCAGATACCAGAGGATCCCCCCCCCCGTACTATCCACACACCAGATACCAGAGGAGCCCCCCGTACTATCCACGCACCAGATACCAGAGGAGCCCCCCGTACTATCCACACACCAGAGGATCCCCCCGTACTATCCAAACACCAGATACCAGAGGAGCCCCCCCGTACTATCCACACACCAGATACCAAGGATCCCCCCGTACTATCCACACACCAGATACCAGAGGAGCCCCCCGTACTATCCACACACCAGATACCAGAGGAGCCCCCCCGTACTATCCACACACCAGATACCAAGGAGCCCCCCGTACTATCCACACACCAGATACCAGAGGAGCCCCCCGTACTATCCACACACCAGATACCAGAGGATCCCCCCGTACTATCCATACACCAGATACCAGAGGAGCCCCCCCGTACTATCCACACACCAGATACCAAGGAGCCCCCCGTACTATCCACACACCAGAGGATCCCCCCGTACTATCCAAACACCAGATACCAGAGGAGCCCCCCCGTACTATCCACACACCAGATACCAAGGATCCCCCCGTACTATCCACACACCAGATACCAGAGGAGCCCCCCGTACTATCCACACACCAGATACCAGGGGAGCCCCCCGTACTATCCACACACCAGATACCAGAGGAGCCCCCCGTACTATCCACACACCAGATACCAGAGGAGCGCCCCGTACTATCCACACACCAGATACCAGGGGAGCCCCCCGTACTATCCACACACCAGATACCAGGGGAGCCCCCCCGTACTATCCACACACCAGATACCAGAGGAGCCCCCCGTACTATCCACACACCAGATACCAGAGGAGCCCCCCGTACTATCCACACACCAGATACCAGAGGAGCCCCCCGTACTATCCACACACCAGATACCAGAGGAGCCCCCCGTACTATCCACACACCAGATAACAGAGGAGCCCCCCGTACTATCCACACACCAGATACCAGAGGATCCCCCTGTACTATCCACACACCAGATACCAGGGGAGCCCCCCGTACTATCCACACACCAGATACCAGGGGAGCCCCCCGTACTATCCACACACCAGATACCAGGGGAGCCCCCCCCGTACTATCCACCCACCAGATACCAGAGGAGCCCCCCGTACTATCCACACACCAGATACCAGAGGAGCCCCCCGTACTATCCACACACCAGATACCAGAGGATCCCCCTGTACTATCCACACACCAGAGGATCCCCCTGTACTATCCACACACCAGATAACAGAGGAGCCCCCCCATACTATCTACACACCAGATACCAGGGGAGCCCCCCCGTACTATCCACACACCAGATACCAGAGGAGCCCCCCGTACTATCCACACACCAGATACCAGGGGAGCCCCCCCGTACTATCCACACACCAGATACCAGGGGAGCCCCCCCGTACTATCCACACACCAGATACCAGAGGATCCCCCCCGTACTATCCAAACACCAGATACCAGAGGAGCCCCCCGTACTATCCACACACCAGATACCAGAGGATCCCCCCGTACTATCCACACACCAGATACCAGGGGAGCCCCCCGTACTATCCACACACCAGATACCAGAGGAGCCCCCCGTACTATCCACACACCAGATACCAGGGGAGCCCCCCCCGTACTATCCACACACCAGATACCAGGGGAGCCCCCCGTACTATCCACACACCAGATACCAGGGGAGCCCCCCCCGTACTATCCACACACCAGATACCAGAGGAGCCCCCCCGTACTATCAACACACCAGATACCAGAGGAGCCCCCCGTACTATCCACACACCAGATACCAGAGGATCCCCCCGCACTATCCACACACCAGATACCAGAGGAGCCCCCCGTACTATCCACACACCAGATACCAGGGGAGCCCCCCCGTACTATCCACACACCAGATACCAGGGGAGCCCCCCGTACTATCCACACACCAGATACCAGAGGAGCCCCCCGTACTATCCACACACCAGATACCAGAGGATCCCCCCGTACTATCCACACACCAGATACCAGAGGAGCCCCCCGTACTATCCACACACCAGATACCAGAGGAGCCCCCCCGTACTATCCAAACACCAGATACCAGAGGAGCCCCCCCGTACTATCCAAACACCAGATACCAGAGGAGCCCCCCCGTACTATCCAAACACCAGATACCAGAGGAGCCCCCCCGTACTATCCACACACCAGATACCAGAGGATCCCCCCGTACTATCCACACACCAGATACCAGGGGAGCCCCCCGTACTATCCACACACCAGATACCAGAGGAGCCCCCCGTACTATCCACACACCAGATACCAGGGGAGCCCCCCGTACTATCCACACACCAGAGGAGCCCCCCGTACTATCCACACACCAGATACCAGAGGAGCCCCCTGTACTATCCACACACCAGATACCAGGGGAGCCCCCCGTACTATCCACACACCAGATACCAGGGGAGCCCCCCATACTATCCACACACTAGATACCAGAGGAGCCCCCCCTGTACTATCCACACACCAGATACCAGAGAAGCCCCCCGTACTATCCACACACCAGATACCAGAGGAGCCCCCCGTACTATCCACACACCAGATATCAGAGGAGCCCCCGATACTCAGACTCCGGATCTGTTTTTTATTTCATATATGGATCTGGAGTCTCTCTATTACTGTATATAGCACACACTGCTCTCCATACTGTACTGTATATAGCACATTACCTGCAGTATTCTGTCCTATAGATTATCCTCCTCCTGTGTACTGTCCTGAATATACCAGGCATGTCCTGTACATCATCTTGTTCTTCGCCTATGCAGTCCTATGTATCCTCCCCTCCCATACTGTCTTGTATATCGTCCCCTCCTCTATAGCGTCCTATATATTCACCCACCCCTCTATACTGTCCTGTATGTCCTCCTCACTACTGTCCTGTATATACTTTCCTCCTCAATGCTGTCTTGTATATTCTTGTTCACCTCAATACCATCCTATATACAGTGCCTATATACAGTATTTGCCCCCTTGAATTTTTCAGCCTTTTCCCACATTTCAGGTTTCAAACATAAAGATAAAATATTAATGTTCTGGTGAAGAATCAACAACAAGTGACACAATTGTGAAGATGGAGGAAATTTATTGCTTATTTTAAATTTTTGTAAAAAAGAATAAACTGGAAATTGGTGCGTGCAATATTATTCATCCCCTTTACTGTCAGTGCAGCAAACTCACTCCAGAAGTTGATTGAGGATCTCTGAATGATCCAATGTTGTCCTAAATGATTGATGATGATAAATATAAGCCCCTGTGTGTAATCAAGTCTCCGTATAAATGCCCCTGCTCTGTGATAGTCTCAGGGTTCTGTGTAAAGCGCAGAGACCATCATGAAGACCAAGGAACACAACAGGCAGGTCCACGATACTGTTGTGGAGAAGTTTAAAGCAGGATTTGGTTACAAAAAGATTTCCACAACTTTAAACATCCCAAGGAGCCCTGTGCAAGCGATCATATAGAAATGGAAGGAGGATCATACCACTGCAAATCTACCAAGACCCGGCCGTCCATCCAAACTGTCATCTCACACAAGGAGAAGACTGATCAGAGATGCAGCCAAGAGGCCCAAGATCCCTCTGGATGAACTGCAGAGATCTACAGCTGAGGTGAGAGAGTCTGTCCATAGCACAACAATCAGTCATACACTGCACAAATCTGGCCTTTATGGAAGAGTGGCAAGAAGAAAGCCTTTCCTCAAAGATATCCATAAAAAGTGTTGTTTAAAGTTTGACACCAGCCACCTGGAGGACACCAAACATGTGGAGGAAGGTGCTCTGCTCAGAGGAAACCAAAATAGAACTATATGGGCACAATGCCAAACGATATGTAACAGCAACACAGCTCATCACCCTGAACACACCATCCCCACTGTCAAACATGGTGGAGGCAGCATCATGGTTTGGGCCTGCTTTTCTTCAGCAGGGACAGGGAAGATGGTTAAAATTGATGGGAAGATGGATGGAGCCAAATACAGGACCATTTTTGAAAAAATACCTGTTGGAGTCTGCAAAAGACCTGAGACTGGGACGGAGATTTGTCTTCCAACAAGACAATGATCCCAAACATAAAGCAAAATCTACAATGGAATGGTTCACAAATAAATGTATCCAGGTGTGAGAATGGCCAAGTCACAGTCCAGACCTGAACCCAATCGAGAATCTGTCGAAAGAGCTGAAAACTGCTGTTCACAAACACCTCCATCCAACCTCACTCAGCTCCAGCTGTTTACAAAGGAAGAATGGGCGAGAATTTCACCTCTCCATGTGCAAAACTGATAGACACATCCCCCAAGAGACTGCAGCTGTAATCGCAGCGAAAGGGGGCGCTACAAAGTATTCACTTACAGGGGGTGAATAATATTGCACGCTCCAATTTTCAGTTTATTTTTTATAACAGTTTAAAATAACCAATAAATTTTGTTCAATTTCACAATTGTGTCACTTGTTGTTGATTCTTCACCAGAACATTAACATTTTATATTTATGTTTGAAGCTTGAAATGTGGGAAAAGGTTGAAAATTCAAGGGAGCTGAATACTTTCACAAGGCACTGTATCTTCCCCAATGCTGTCCTCTATATCCCCCTCAATACTGCCCTTGATATCCTCTACTCCTCCATACCGTTCTTTGTATCTTCCTCCTCATCATCGTGTATCCTCCCTCTCCTCCATACTGTCTTGTACATTCTTTCCTCCTCAATAGCGTTCTGTTTATCTTCCCCTCCTCAACTCTGTCCTGCATATTCTCCCTTCCCCCTCAATACGGTCCTGTATATCCTCACCCTACTTAATATCATCTTGTATATCCTCCCCCTCCTCAATACTGTGCTGTATATCCCCCTTCCTCAATACCATCATGTATATCCTTCCCACCTCCATACTGTCCTGTAAATCCTCCCCACTGCCCAGTATATCATCCCCTCCTCTATACTGTCATGTACAGTTAGGTCCAGAAATATTTGGACAGTGACACAAGTTTTGTTATTTTAGCTGTTTAGAAAAACATGTTCAGAAATACAATTCTATATATAATATGGGCTGAAAGTGCACACTCCCAGCTGCAATATGAGAGTTTTCACATCCAAATCGGAGAAAGGGTTTAGGAATCATAGCTCTGTAATGCATAGCCTCCTCTTTTTCAAGGGACCAAAAGTAATTGGACAAGTGACTCTAAGGGCTGCAATTAACTCTGAAGGCGTCTCCCTCGTTAACCTGTAATCAATGAAGTAGTTAAAAGGTCTGGGGTTGATTACAGGTGTGTGGTTTTGCATTTGGAAGCTGTTGCTGTGACCAGACAACATGCGGTCTAAGGAACTCTCAATTCAGGTGAAGCAGAACATCCTGAGGCTGAAAAAAAAGAAAAAATCCATCAGAGAGATAGCAGACATGCTTGGAGTAGCAAAATCAACAGTCGGGTACATTCTGAGAAAAAAGGAATTGACTGGTGAGCTTGGGACCTCAAAAAGGCCTGGGCGTCCACGGATGACAACAGTGGTGGATGATCAACGCATACTTTCTTTGGTGAAGAAGAACCCGTTCACAACATCAACTGAAGTCCAGAACACTCTCAGTGAAGTAGGTGTATCTGTCTCTAAGTCAACAGTAAAGAGAAGACTCCATGAAAGTAAATACAAAGGGTTCACATCTAGATGCAAACCATTCATCAATTCCAAAAATAGACAGGCCAGAGTTACATTTGCTGAAAAACACCTCATGAAGCCAGCTCAGTTCTGGAAAAGTATTCTATGGACAGATGAGACCAAGATCAACCTGTACCAGAATGATGGGAAGAAAAAAGTTTGGAGAAGAAAGGGAACGGCACATGATCCAAGGCACACCACATCCTCTGTAAAACATGGTGGAGGCAACGTGATGGCATGGGCATGCATGGCTTTCAATGGCACTGGGTCACTTGTGTTTATTGATGACATAACAGCAGACAAGAGTAGCTGGATGAATTCTGAAGTGTACCGGGATATACTTTCAGCCCAGATTCAGCCAAATGCCGCAAAGTTGATCGGACGGCGCTTCATAGTACAGATGGACAATGACCCCAAGCATACAGCCAAAGCTACCCAGGAGTTCATGAGTGCAAAAAAGTGGAACATTCTGCAATGGCCAAGTCAATCACCAGATCTTAACCCAGTTGAGCATGCATTTCACTTGCTCAAATTCAGACTTAAGACGGAAAGACCCACAAACAAGCAAGACCTGAAGGCTGCGGCTGTAAAGGCCTGGCAAAGCATTAAGAAGGAGGAAACCCAGCGTTTGGTGATGTCCATGGGTTCCAGACTTAAGGCAGTGATTGCCTCCAAAGGATTCGCAACAAAATATTAAAAATAAAAATATTTTGTTTGGGTTTGGTTTATTTGTCCAATTACTTTTGACCTCCTAAAATGTGGAGTGTTTGTAAAGAAATGTGACAATTCCTACAATTTCTATCAGATATTTTTGTTCAAACCTTCAAATTAAACGTTACAATCTGCACTTGAATTCTGTTGTAGAGGTTTCATTTCAAATCCAATGTGGTGGCACGCAGAGCCCAACTCGCCAAAATTGTGTCACTGTCCAAAGATTTCTGGACCCAACTGTATATCATCCCATCCTCCTCTATACTGTTCTGTATAATGCCCTCAGTCCTCCCGTCCCGTATAGCCGCAGCTCTTCCGATATATTGTACTGAATGTTCCCACTATACTGTCCTGTATATTCCCTGCTTCTTCCTTTTACTGTCCTGTATATCATCCCCTCTCTATGCCCTCCCATATATTTTCCTCCTCTATATCATCCTGCATATCCTCCCATCCTCTATAATAGAGTATACATCTCCTCCCCCACACTGTCATGTATATTATCCCCCTTTTTCTCTATTTGGTCCTGTATATCCTCCTTTATTCCGATCCGTACATTCTCACTCCTTCCCTATACTGTCCTTTATATCCTCTCCTTCCTTTATACCGTACTGTACATCTCTCTCCTATACTGTCATGTATATCCTCTATACTGCCTGTACCATACAGTCAAGTATAACCTCCCCCTTGTTAACACCGTCCTGTATATCCTCCCCTTTCTCCATACTATCCTGTATATCCTCCCCTCAATACCGTACTGTATATTCACCCCTTCACCATACTGTCCTGTATAACCTCTGCTCTGAAAAACTGTCCTGTATATCCACCCCTAGTCCAAACTGTCCTGAATATCCTCAACCCCTCCATACTGTCCTGTATACCCTCCTCTCCTCCATACCATCCTGTATATCCTCCACACCTCCATACCATCCTATATATCCTCCCCCTCCTCAATACCGTACTGTATATTCTCCCCTACTTACGGTAATACCATCCTGTATATCATCTCTTCTTCCATACCGAGCTATATATGTTCCCCTCCATACCATCCTATATATCCTCCCCTCTGTCCTGTATATCGTCCCCCCTCCTCCATACCATCCTGTATATTCTCCCCCTCCTCAATACCATCCCATATATCCTTTCCGTTCTCAGTACCGCTCTGTATATCCTTCCCGTCCTCAATACGCTCCCCTCCTAAATACCGTCCTGTATATCCTCCTCTCCTCTATATCCTCCAACTCCTCAATACCGTCCTGTATATCCTCCTCTCCTCTATATCCTCCAACTCCTCAATACTGTCCTGTATTTTCTCCCTCTCCTCAATACTATCCTATATATCCTCACCCTCCTCAATACCGTAATGTATATCCTTTAAAAAAAAAAATCTTTATTTTTATATAGCGCTAACATATTCCGCAGTGCTTTACATTCATCAGGAACACTGTCCCCATTGGGGCTCACAATCTAAAGTCCCTATCAGTATGTCTTTGGAGTGTGGGAGGAAACCGGAGAACCCGGAGGAAACCCAGAAACCCAGGCAAACACGGGGAGAACATACAAACTCCTTGCAGATTGTGTCCTTGGTGGGATTTGAACCCAGGACCCCAGTGCTGCAAGACTGCAGTGCTAACCACTGAGCCACCGTGCCACCCCGCCACTGTAGCCTTCCCCTCCTCAATACCATCCTGTGTATCCTCCCCTCCTCAATACTGCCCTGTATATCCTAAACCTCCTCAATACCATCCTATATATCCTACTTGTCTTTAATACCGTCACAGATATCATCCCCGTCCTCAATACTGTCCTATATATCTCCCCTCCTCCATACTGTGCTGTATAACCTCTCCACTGTTCTGTACAGTATATCCTTCCCTTCTCTATACTGTCCTGTATATCCTCCCCTCTTCCATAATGTCCCATATATCATCCCAATCTCCTGTATACTGCTCTGCATATCACCCTCACTCCTCCGCTATACTTTCTTGTATACCCCTTGCTCCTCCTACTGTCCTGTATATCCCCAGCTTCTCCGCTATACTGTCCTGTATATCCCCGGCTTCTCCGCTATACTGTCCTGTATATCCCCAGCTTCTCCGCTATACTGTCCTGTATATCCCCAGCTTCTCCGCTATACTGTCCTGTATATCCCCAGCTTCTCCGCTATACTGTCCTGTATATCCCCAGCTTCTCCGCTATACTGTCCTGTATATCCCCAGCTTCTCCGCTATACTGTCCTGTATATCCCCAGCTTCTCCGCTATACTTTCTTGTATACCCCTTGCTCCTCCTACTGTCCTGTATATCCCCAGCTTCTCCGCTATACTGTCCTGTATATCCCCAGCTTCTCCGCTATACTGTCCTGTATATCCCCAGCTTCTCCGCTATACTGTCCTGTATATCCCCAGCTTCTCCGCTATACTGTCCTGTATATCCCCAGCTTCTCCGCTATACTGTCCTGTATATCCCCAGCTTCTCCGCTATACTGTCCTGTATATCCCCAGCTTCTCCGCTATACTGTCCTGTATATCCCCAGCTTCTCCGCTATACTGTCTTGTATATCCCCAGCTTCTCCGCTATACTGTCCTGTATATCCCCAGCTTCTCCGCTATACTGTCCTGTATATCCCCAGCTTCTCCGCTATACTGTCCTGTATATCCCCAGCTTCTCCGCTATACTGTCCTGTATGTACCCTGCTATACTGTCCTGTATATCCTCCCACTTCTATACCCTCATGTATATACAGTGCCTGGTGAAAGTATTCACCCCCCCTTGAATTTTTCAACCTTTTCCCACATTTCAGGCTTCAAACAAAGATAAAATGTGAATGTTCTGGTGAAGAATCAACAACAAGTGACACAATTGTGAAGATGGAGGAAATTTATTGCTTATTTTAAACTTTTGTAGAAAAGAATAAACTGAAAATTGGGGCGTGCAATATTATTCATCCCCTTTACTTTCAGTGCAGCAAACTCACTCCAGAAGTTGATTGGGGATCTCTGAATGATCCAATGTTGTCCTAAATGACTGATGATGATAAATATAAGCCCCTGTGTGTAATCAAGTCTCCGTATAAATGCCCCTGCTCTGTGATAGTCTCAGGGTTCTGTGTAAAGCGCAGAGAGCATCATGAAGACCAAGGAACACAACAGGCAGGTCCAGGATACTGTTGTGGAGAAGTTTAAAGCCAGATTTGGGTGCAAAAAGATTTCCAAAACTTTAAACATAACAAGAAGCCCTGTGCAAGCGATCATATTGAAATGGAAGGAGAAGGAGAATCATACCACTGTAAATCTACTAAGACCCGGCCGTCCATCCAAACTGTCATCTCACACAAGGAGAAGACTGATCAGAGATGCAGCCAAGAGGCCCATGATCACTCTGGATGATCTGCAGAGATCTACAGCTGAGGTGGGAGAGTCTGTCCATAGCACAACAATCAGTCGAACACTGCACAAATCTGGCCTTTATGGAAGAGTGGCAAGAAGAAAGCCATTTCTCAAAGATATCCATAAAAAGTGTTGTTTAAAGTTTGACACCAGCCACCTGGAGACACCAAACATGTGGCAGAAGGTGCTCTGGTCAGATTAAACCAATAATCGAACTATTTGGGCACAATGCCAAACGATATTTAACAGCAACACAGAGCATCACCCTGAACACACCATCCCCACTGTCAAACATGGTGGAGGCAGCATCATGGTTTGGGCCTGCTTTTCTTCAGCAGGGACAGGGAAGATGGTTAAAATTGATGGGAAGATGGATGGAGCCAAATACAGGACCATTCTTGAAGAAAACCTGTTGGAGTCTGCAAAAGACCTGAGACTGGGACGGAGATTTGTCTTCCAACAAGACAATGATCCAAAACATAAAGCAAAATCTACAATGGAATGGTCACAAATAACCGTATCCAGGTGTTAGAATGGCCAAGTCACAGTCCAGACCTGAACCCAATCGAGAATCTGTGGAAAGAGCTGAAAACTGCTGTTCACAAACGCCTCCATCCAACCTCACTCAGCTCCAGCTGTTTACAAAGGAAGAATGGGCGAGAATTTCATCCTCTCCATGTGCAAAACTGATAGACACAAACTCCAAGAGACTGCAGCTGTAATCGCAGCAAAAGGTGCGCTACAAAGTATTCACTAACAGGGGATGGATAATATTGCACGCCCCAATTTTCAGTTATTTTTTATAAAAGTTTAAAATAAGCAATACATTTCGTTAATCTTCACAATTGTGTCACTTGTTGTTGATTCTTCACCAGAACATTAACATTGTATCTTTATGTTTGAAGCCTGAAATGTGGGAAAAGGCTGAAAAATTCAAGGGGCTGAATACTTTCACAAGGCACTGTATTCCTCCTCTATATTATCTTGCATAGCCTCCCATTCTCTATACTCTCCAGTTTAACCTTCCCTCTTCTATCCTGCCAGTATATATCTCTACCCCCACATGTCATGTATATCACCCCCTCCTTTCTCTAAACTGCCCTGTATATCCTCCACTATACTGTTCGGTATATTCTCCATCCTTCCCAATACTGTCCCCTTCCTCTATACAGTCTTGTATAGCCTTCCCTCCTCTATACTCTCCTGTATATCATCCCCTCCTCCTCTATAATGTTCTGTCTATCCCCCTCACAAGTTGCATATATATATATATATATATATATATATATATATATATATATATATATATATATATATATATATATATATATATATATATATATATATATATAGCTTTACTGTCTTTTATGTTCCCTGCTATACTGTCCTGTAAATTTTCCACTTCCCCTTTTACTGTCCTTGTCACGAACCACCGGGAGGGGTCACTCAGAAATCCCCCGCGCTGGCTACCAGTACGTCACAATCGGGGGGTAACAAGTGGGGGTCACCCCTCCTTTATACCTCCCGACCGACAGACAGAGCACGTGACGCGCTCTCTAGCGCCCCTCTTATAGTCAGGCCAATTATGGAATTGCCCGACAATAAGCAAGGAGGCCGCTATACTACTTATGCCGATTATTGAAGGGTCCCCGGTGAGAGTAGGGTATATATTCCCCCGACCTCCGCGGGCGGAATATATAAAATCTCCCCGAATCTCACTGGCCTCCCCACAATAATCCTTGGCACAACTCGCTGCCACCAACCGCTTCACGGTAACTATTAGCCGAACACACAGACGTGGGATTCAAGATCGAGATAACAGAACAGCCCAAGATTAATTATATAATTTAATCAGCCTAAAGCACACTAGAACTACAATATATACAATAGGGAATCTACAGAATATACATATGTCAGAGTACAGTTACAAGCAAAGCATGGGTTACAAACAGGCATACACAGTTCCAGCAGTTACCTTGTGCGTCTGGCCACAGGGGGGCGCCATAGACCAGGTTTCCAGGAACTCCCTCACAGGTCTTTCCCAACCAGGCCCCCGAGCAGAAGAACACTGGAAAATGGCCGAAGTAGGGTTATCAACCTGGGCAAATCCAGGTCCCCTCCTACCTTAGTGACCTCAGAGGGAGCACTGCTCCACCCCTGGCTGGAGTTATGGACAATACCCACACATGGAATATGGGCCATAACTTTGCCTGGGAGCGTCGTAGGCGGACGCCAACGCTCTCATTGTGACAGCTATGAATTTAGCTACAGAACGAGAGGACTCATGACTTGTCTACTAGTTCCCCATTGGCTGATATCACGCCTGGGGTATTTCCCCAGGTCCTGCTCCCATAAAAAGGGTGTGCCAGCATCGTCCGCATGCGGAGACACCATTTTTATGGTTGCCATATTTATCGGAAATATGGCTTGCGAGATATGAACCATTTTTTACTGGAGTCGTCCTGTCTGGATACTTCCAAGCTGGCTAACTAGATAGCAGCCCCTACTACAGGGTCACGGCAGGGAGTCATCCTGTGTCCATTGTTCCCACATCACCTAATCTCCATATCACAGGAGATGGCCATGGGATGTGTTGCTAGGATGTGACACCTTCACAGATGCTGGACATCTGAGAACAAGAAGGGAGGGGGCACTGCCAGGGAGTGATGAGAGCGATTATGACTGGAAATCATAATTCATCTTCATATCCCAGGGTTTGCCTCACACCTCCCCCCTTTTGAGGGCGCTAGGGGGCAGCACACTCCGGTGTTCCCCCGTGCGCCCGTCCGCGACCTCTCCTTGTCGGGACAGCCCGTCTGCGTTACCGTGGTCCCGGCCCCTTTTGTGTCGAATGGTGAAGTTGTATTGCTGGAGCGCCAGGCTCCATCGCAACAACCTGCCATTCGTCCCGGAGACAGTGTGTAACCAGCTGAGGGGATTGTGGTCCGTCTCCACGATGAAGTGGCGCCCGTATAGATAGGGTTGCAGACGCTGCAGAGCCCACACTATGGCTAGGCATTCCTTCTCCATTGTGGAATAGGCTACTTCCCTCGGTAACAGCTTCCTGCTCAGGTACAAGACTGGGTGCTCTTGGCTCGCAGAGTCCACCTGGCTGAGTACCGCACCGAGGCCGAAGTCACTGGCGTCGGTCTGTACTACAAACGGCCGCGTGAAGTCGGCTGCCTGTAGCACGGGCGGGCTGGACAGGGCGTCCTTTAGGGCCCGGAAGGCTGTCTCGCAGTCCATTGTCCAATCGACTGCAGAGGGCAGCTTCTTCTTGGTGAGGTCCGTCAAGGGCTTTGCCAGGCTACTATAGCATGGAACAAACCTCCTATAGTACCCAGCGGTCCCCAAGAAGGACATCACCTGCTTCTTGGTCCTGGGGGTGGGCCAGGACGCGATGGCCTCCACTTTCTCAGGCTCGGGCTTCAGTGTTCTCCCGCCTACCCGGTGACCGAGGTACTGGACCTCGCTCATGGCCAGCTGACACTTTCCCGGCTTGATGGTCAAACCTGCCTGGTGGATCCGCCTGAGCACCTGTGCTAGATGCTCTAGGTGATCTTCCCAGGTGGGACTGAAGACGGCAATGTCATCCAGGTACGCGGCCGCGTACCCTTCAAGTCCCTTGAGCAGGGTGTTGACCATCCGCTGGAAAGTGGCAGGGGCATTCCTCATCCCGAATGGCATCCCCGTGGACTCGTACAGTCCAAATGGGGTAATAAAGGCAGAGCGTTCCCTGGCCTTGCGAGTCAGGGGGATCTGCCAATATCCCCGGCTCAGATCCATGATGGTCAGGTACTGAGCCCCGGCCAACTGATCGAGCAGGTCATCGATGCGTGGCATTGGGTACGCATCGGCGACCGTGACAGCATTGAGCCCCCTGTAGTCCACGCAGAACCGAGTGGTTCGGTCCTTCTTAGGGACGAGGACTACAGGCGAGGCCCAAGCGCTGTTGGATGCCTGGATCACCCCCAGCTTCAGCATCTCGTCAATCTCCTGGCGCATGTGTTGCTGCACCTCCAGGGAGACCCGATATGCTGAACGCCGGATCGGGGGATGATCCCCAGTGTCCACGTGATGGACAGCCAAGTTAGTCCTTCCGGGCTGGTTGGTAAACAACCCCCGGAAGGGGTGTAGGGTGGCCCACAGCTGGGACCGTTGGTCCTCCAAGAGCTGGTGGCCAACCTCCACATCCTCAATGGATCCGCCTGCCCTAACCTGGGCTAGCATATCCAAGAGGGTTTCCGCTTCTCCCTCCTCGGGCAGGTTGCACACGGGGAGCGCACATGCCTCCCGCTCATGATGTGCCTTCATCATGTTCACATGGAAGGGCTTCCGCCTTCCACGGGCAGGGTCCAGGGTGACCAGGTACGTCACAGGGTTGAGCTGCTGGTACACGAGGTATGGGCCTTCCCAGGCTGCCTGAAGCTTGTCCTGTGGTACGGGGACCAGTACCCACACCTTTTGACCCACTTGGTAGGTCCTCTCACAAGCGTTCTGGTCGTACCAACACTTCTGATCGGCCTGGGCTTGAGCCATATTGTCGTGTACCAGTTGCGTCAAGGCCTGCATTTTGTCCCGGAAGCGCACGACATACTCGATAACCGACACTCCAGGGGTGGCCAAATCCCCTTCCCAAGCCTCTTTCACCAGAGCCAGGGGGCCCCGCACACGTCGCCCGTACAGGAGCTCAAACGGTGAGAATCCTGTTGAGGCCTGTGGAACCTCCCGGTAAGCAAATAACAGGTGTGGGAGATACCGCTCCCAGTCACGCCCATGGGAGTCGACCAACATCTTAAGCATCTGCTTTAAGGTGCCATTAAACCGCTCGCACAGGCCATTAGTCTGTGGATGGTACGGGCTGGCCACCAGATGTCGCACCTGGACTTGCTTACAGAGGGCCTCCATCAGCTCCCGGTCAGTGAGCATTTCCTGGGGAAAACCCACTCGGGAGAAAATCTCCAGCAATGCGGTGGCCACCTTGTCAGCCCGAATGGACGACAAGGCCACTGCTTCTGGGTACCGGGTGGCATAGTCCACTACCGTCAGTATGAAGCGTTTCCCGGAGCTGCTGGGGATGGCCAGCGGGCCGACCAGATCCACAGCCACCCTCCTGAAAGGCTCATCGATGATTGGCAGAGATACTAGTGGGGCTTTGGGGTGTGGCCCCGCCTTCCCCACTCTCTGACAGGTTTCACACGAACGGCAGTAGGCAGCCACATCGGCCCCCATTTTTGGCCAGTAGAAATGCTGGTTTAACCTGGCCTTGGTCTTAGCGATCCCTAGGTGTCCGGCCATCGGAATCTCATGTGCGATCCGCAACAACTCCGTCCGGAACGGATAGGGTACCACCAACTGTCGGTCCCTGGGCCACGCCTCCGGTGAACCCTGCTGGACCGTGACCCGGTACAGCCGTCCTTGGTCCCAGACCACTCGCTCCGGGTCCGAGTCCGAGGGAGGCTGTGCCGCCTGCTCCTTTAGAGCTTTCAGGCTGTCGTCAGCTTCTAACGCTGCCTGAAACCCCTGACTAGATGTGGCCAGAATCGACGAGACTGTCACATCTTCAGTCAGTACCCCGGGACCTGTGTCCTGGCCTCAACCTGACTCGGCTGCCACTTGGTCAGAAGGGGAAGAGCTATCGGACCTCCAGGAGGCCCCTGGGCTTCCAGCACTCCCACTGCGGGTGACAGCGGCCACAGCCGCTGCGACCGTGGGTCGTGCCTGCTCCTCCTCCGTTCCTGACCAAGTCGCCGGTTCAGGCAGACCTACCTGGCTTCCTGACACCCCGGTTGTGGGGGAACCATGCACCGAGATCTTACCTGGGAGCACTTCCGCTCCTGGACCGGCCCCAATCTCACCTGCCTGTTCCCCTCCTGCAGCAACAGAACCCCGCTGTGAAATCTCTGGGGACCCCACATTTGCTGTGGTAGCCCCCACCCCACACACTGGTCCTCCCCCTGCAGCACCCTGCTCTCTGCTTATCCCTGCAGAGGGCAACAGATCCCAGCTCACTGGCTGGTTACTTGTAGAGGCATTGTCACACCTTTCTCTGACCCCCTCCCCTGTCACAGCTGCAGCTGAGTGTGTGTCTATGGTGTCTATGCAAGCAGAAATATCAGAGTTCACTCCCTCCTCCCTTACATCATTCATAGATAACACATTAACATTGTTAGGAGTCATGTCAGTACGGGCTGAAGGTTCAGCCCTTGGGGGGGGCCCAAACTGGGAGGTTATCTGCCCCAAATCTGTCCCAAGTAGCACGTTTGCAGGGATCCGATCAGTTACCCCCACCTCCCTCGCCCTGCGCCCCAGTCCACATAAATGTCAGCAACAGGCAGCGCCGGGTCAATGCCTCCAATCCCGGAGACAGCGAGGGTTTTTCCAGGGATCAAGTCTTGGGGGGACACCATCTCAGGCCGCACCAGAGTCACCTCCGAGGCGCTGTCTCGCAGTCCTATGGTCACAGACCGGCCGACGGTGACAGGTTGGAAGCTGTCCAGGGACCTACCACCACCCCCACCCACACAATACACCTTGGGCGGCCCTTGGGACGGGGACGGAGCCGGGGCCTTGGGACGCTGAGGGCACATGGCCTTGAAGTGTCCAGGTAGGTTGCACTGGTGGCACCGTCTTGGCTCTGCCACGGGCCTGGAGAGGGGAGTTGAGGGGGACACCCCCTGCAGTCTAGGGGCAGGTGGGGCAGTCGTAGAATTCATCTTACCCCCTCTCCAGGTGCTGCTGGTGGCTGCTCTCCTGGCCTCAGGAGCCCGATTGTTGGTGTAGTCATCGGCCAGGGCAGCTGTAGCCGTGGATCCCTTTGGCTTCTGGTCTCGGATGAACTGGCGGAGATCCTCAGGGAAGTTCCACAAGAGTTGCTCCGTGATGAACAAGTCCAGGATCTCCGGTCCGGTGGAAAGCTGCAGGCCTTGGGTCCAGTGGTCGGCAGCTCGGGCAAGTGCCCGCCTGTGGTCAGCCCAGGAGTCCTTTGGTCCCTTCTGTAGGCTCCGGAACTTCTTGCGGTAGGACTCTGGAGTAAGGTTGTACTGTTGGATCAGGGCCCGCTTGATGGTGTCGTAGCCCTGATCTGCCTCAGCAGGCAAGTCCCCAAGGATATCCAGGGCCTTACCCCTTAGACGGGGGGTCAGGTATTTGGCCCACTGATCCTTGTCCAGATGGTGCTGCAAGCAAGTCCGTTCAAAAGCAGTCAGGAAAGAGTCCAAGTCTCCATCCTTCTCCAGCACTGGGAAGTCCTCAACACGGACCTTTGGAAGTTTGGTGTCTTGAAGGTCACGTGTGGCTGATGAGGGCCGGAGCTGAGCTAGCTGCAGCTGGTGGTCACGGTCTGCCTGTTGCCGTCGCTCCGCAGCCTCACGCTCTGCCTGGCGCTCTTCACGCGCTGCCTGCCGCTCTGCCCTGCGCTCTGCCAGGAGTTCCTTGTAGCCCTCCTGGTCTCCAGCCTGGAGAAGGGCCATAGCCATTTGAAGAAGGCTATCCGAGCCTCCCAGGCTCGGTGGAATGGCACGTGGTGATCTGCGGCCCGCTGCGGAGCCTGGTGATTCACTGTCCATTGCAGAGCGGAGGGCTGGCATCTGGCTCGTTGAGGACCCTTGGGTGAGCTGCTCCTCATCTTGTCCATAATTGCCAGGTTGTGCGCTGTCCTCTGCAGAACGGTTTTCTGGCGTCGAGCTCCTGGAGGACTCGTGGGCAACCTCCTCATTACTGTCCACAGCACCGTCCTCCCTCTCTTCGGCTCCTGCTTTAGCATTGGCCAGTTGCATAGCTCTGCTCCTGGTGCCATCAGCCATTCTTGCAGACTTTTGGTCACTGACACAGAACTGACACCTGATGCACCCACACACCTTACAGTATCTGCACTCTGACACTCTAGTGTTGAGCTAGTCTGAAGACCCCAGCAGCCACAGCTGCTGCAGGCAGTCTTTAGTGTCTGGGAGTATGGGTCTCACACTCACACACACTATTATCTCGATCCCACCGCTATGCCACCAATATGTCACGAACCACCGGGAGGGGTCACTCAGAAATCCCCCGCGCTGGCTACCAGTACGTCACAATCGGGGGGTAACAAGTGGGGGTCACCCCTCCTTTATACCTCCCGACCGACAGACAGAGCACGTGACGCGCTCTCTAGTGCCCCTCTTATAGTCAGGCCAATTATGGAATTGCCCGACAATAAGCAAGGAGGCCGCTATACTACTTATGCCGATTATTGAAGGGTCCCCGGTGAGAGTAGGGTATATATTCCCCCGACCTCCGCGGGCGGAATATATAAAATCTCCCCGAATCTCACTGGCCTCCCCACAATAATCCTTGGCACAACTCGCTGCCACCAACCGCTTCACGGTAACTATTAGCCGAACACACAGACGTGGGATTCAAGATCGAGATAACAGAACAGCCCAAGATTAATTATATAATTTAATCAGCCTAAAGCACACTAGAACTACAATATATACAATAGGGAATCTACAGAATATACATATGTCAGAGTACAGTTACAAGCAAAGCATGGGTTACAAACAGGCATACACAGTTCCAGCAGTTACCTTGTGCATCTGGCCACAGGGGGGCGCCATAGACCAGGTTTCCAGGAACTCCCTCACAGGTCTTTCCCAACCAGGCCCCCGAGCAGAAGAACACTGGAAAATGGCCGAAGTAGGGTTATCAACCTGGGCAAATCCAGGTCCCCTCCTACCTTAGTGACCTCAGAGGGAGCACTGCTCCACCCCTGGCTGGAGTTATGGATAATACCCACACATGGAATATGGGCCATAACTTTGCCTGGGAGCGTCGTAGGCGGACGCCAACGCTCTCATTGTGACAGCTATGAATTTAGCTACAGAACGAGAGGACTCATGACTTGTCTACTAGTTCCCCATTGGCTGATATCACGCCTGGGGTATTTCCCCAGGTCCTGCTCCCATAAAAAGGGTGTGCCAGCATCGTCCGCATGCGGAGACACCATTTTTATGGTTGCCATATTTATCGGAAATATGGCTTGCGAGATATGAACCATTTTTTACTGGAGTCGTCCTGTCTGGATACTTCCAAGCTGGCTAACTAGATAGCAGCCCCTACTACAGGGTCACGGCAGGGAGTCATCCTGTGTCCATTGTTCCCACATCACCTAATCTCCATATCACAGGAGATGGCCATGGGATGTGTTGCTAGGATGTGACACCTTCACAGATGCTGGACATCTGAGAACAAGAAGGGAGGGGGCACTGCCAGGGAGTGATGAGAGCGATTATGACTGGAAATCATAATTCATCTTCATATCCCAGGGTTTGCCTCACAGTCCTGTATAGCCTCCGACCTCTATACCCTCCTGTATATCTCCCTCCTCTATACTCTCCTGTTTATCCTCCCCTTCTTGATACTGTCCGATATATATCTCCTTCCCCATACTGTCATGTAAACTATCCCTCCTTCCTTAGGCTACTTTCACACATCCGGCTTGAGCTCTGCGGCTCAATCCGGCTGTGCAAGCTATGCAACGGATGCGGTGAAAACACCGCATCCTTTGCATAAGTTTTTCCTTTGCGGCCAGTCCGGTTTTTGCCGCTTGCGGCATGCTACAGAGCATGCGCAGTGGCAAAAACCGCATGCGGCGGCCGGATGCGGTTATTGCCGCATCGCGCCGCATCCGGCCGCCATAGGCATGCATTGAAAAATGCGCCACATCGGCCGAATGCGGCGCGATGCGGTTTTTTTTGCCGCACGAAAAAACGTGCCAGGCAACGTTCCATCTGGCCGCCGCATCGGCTAAATCTGCCGCATGCGGCAAAAACCGGACGGAACGCAAGGCCATGCGGTACAATGCGGCACTAATTAAAGTCTATGCAGGAAAATCGCAACCGGCAGCAAAAAAAAACGGTTGCGATTTTCCTGCAAAGTGCCGGAGTGTGCCGCATTGCAGAAACCGGATGTGTGAAAGCAGCCTTATAGTGCCCTTTATATCCTCCCCTTACTCTATACCGTCCTGTATGTTTCTCCTGCTGCCCTATACTCCTCATGTATATCCTCCTCTATACTGTTTGATGTATAATTGCCCCTCTCATTTATTCCCCGTCCTTTATATCATCCTCTTATCCTATACTGTCTTGTTTATCATCCTTCTCTTCCCCCATACTGTCCTGTATATCCTCACCCTCCTCCATACAGTGCTGTACATCATCCCCCTCATCCATACCATCCTGTATATCTTCCCCTTCGCTATACTGCCCTGCATATCATCGCCCTTTTCTATGCTGCCCTGTATACCCTCCCCTCCTCCATACTGTCCTGTATATCCTCTTCCATACTGTCATGTATATTCCCCTCACTCTTCCCCCTATACTGTCCTGTATACCCCCGCTCCTTCTGTTCCCTATATCCCCAGCTTCTCCACTATACTGTCCTGTATACCCCCGCTCCTTCTGTTCCCTATATCCCCAGCTTCTCCACTATACTGTCCTGTATACCCCCGCTCCTTCTGTTCCCTATATCCCCAGCTTCTCCACTATACTGTCCTGTATACCCCCGCTCCTTCTGTTCCCTATATCCCCAGCTTCTCCACTATACTGTCCTGTATACCCCCGCTCCTTCTGTTCCCTATATCCCCAGCTTCTCCACTATACTGTCCTGTAAATTCCCTGCTTCTCACTTTTACTGTCCTCACCTCCTACCTCTATACCCTCCTGTACATCTCCATCCTCTATATTGTCTTGCATATCCTCCCATGCCCTATACTCTATTGTTTATCCTCCACTTCTTTATACTGTCCAATATATATATTTCCTCCTCCATACTGTCATGTATATTCTCCCTTAGGGTCACTTAGATATTTCCTTATTGTTGAAAGAAAAGCACATTTTTTTTCAATGACGCTAACATTATTTACACAGAAATCCCCTCTATACATTGTTAATGCGGTAAATTACTATTCTAGCTGCAAACGTCTGGTTTTAATGTAATATCTACATAGGTGTATAGAGGCCCATTTCCAACAACCACCACTCCAGTGTTCTAATGGTACATTGTGTTTGCTAACTGTGTTAGAAGGCTAATGGATGTTTAGAAATCTCTTGAAAACCCTTGTGCAAGTATGTTAGCACAGCTGGAAACAGTTTTGCTGATTAGAGAAGCTATAAAACTGACCTTCCTTTGAGCTAGTTGAGAATCTGGAGCATTACATTTGTTGGTCCTATTAAACTCTCAAAATGGCCAGAAAAAGAGAACTTTTATGTGAAACTCGACAGTCTATTCTTGTTCTTAGAAATGAAGGATACTCCATGCGAGAAATTGCCAAGAAACTGAAGATTTCCTATAACGGTGTGTACTACTCCCTTCAGAGGAGAGCACAAACAGGCTCTAACCAGAGTATACGGAGAAGTGGAGGCCGCGCTGCACAACTGAGCTACAAGACAAGTGCATTACAGTCTCTAGTGTGAGAAATCCACGCCTCACAGGTCCTCAACTGGCAGCTTCATTACATAGTACCCGCAAAACACCAGTGTCACCGTCTACAGTGAAGAGGCGACTCCGGGATGCCGGCCTTCAGGACAGAGTGGCAAAGAAAAAGCCATATCTGAGACTGTCTAATAAAAGGAAAAGATTAATATGGGCAAAAGAACAGACATTGGACAGAGGAAGATTGGAAAAAGTGTTATGGACAGACGAATCGAAGTGTGAGGTGTTTGGATCACACAGAAGAACATTTGTGAGACGCAGAACAACTGAAAAGATGCTAGAAGAGTGCCTGACGCCATCTGTCAAGCATGGTGGAGGTAATGTGATGGTCTGGGGTTGCTTTGCTATTGGTAAAGTGGGAGATTTGTACAAGGTAAAATGGATTTTGAATAAGGAAGGCTATCACTCCATTTTGCAAGGTCATGCCATACCCTGTGGACAGCGCCTGATTGGAGCCAATTTCATCCTACAACAGGACAATGACACAAAGCCACCTCCAAATTATGCATGAACTATTTAGGGAAGAAGCCAGCAGCCGGTATCTATCTGTAATGGAGGGGGCCAGTCACCAGATCTCAACCCTATAGAGCTGTTGTGGGAGCAGCTTGACCGTATGGTACCAAAAAGTGCCCATCAAGACAATCCAACCTGTGGGAGGGGGGGAAGCATGGGGGGGATATCTCCAGATTACCTCCGCAAATAACAGCTAGAATGCCAAAGTCTGCAAAGCTGGAATTGTGCAAAGGAGCGATCTGCGCCGAAAGCCAAGTGTGAAGAGAAAATTATTATTTCACGTAAAAATCATTATTTCTGACCTCGTCACTGTCTGGACGATATTCTCTATTCATTATACAACTCATCTGATAAAAGTAGGATTTTTCATGGAAAAGACAAAATTGTCTGCGTGATCCCAAACTTTTGTAGTGTATATTCTCCCTCCTTCCCAATACTGTCCCTTATATCTTGCCCTTCCTCTATACCACCTTGCACATCCTTCCCTCCTCTATACGTCCTGTATATCCTCCTCTTCTATATACTGCCCTGTATATTCTCTATCATACGGTCATGTATATTATCACTTCCTCCTCTATACTGTTCTGTGTGTGCCCCTCACTCCTCTACTATACTGTCCTGTATAACCCTGCTCCTTCTGTTCCATATATCCCAGGCTCCTCCGCCATACTGTCTTGTATATTCTCTGCTATACGGTCCTGTAAATTCCCCGCTTCTCCCTTTTACTGTTCTGAATAGCCTCCCCCCTCTATATCATCCTGCATATCCTCCCATGCGCTATACTCTCCTGTTTATCCTCCCCTCCTTTATACTGTCCAATATATCTCCTTCCCCTTACTGTCATGTATATTCTCCCTCCCTATACTGTCCTTTATATCCTGCCCTTCCTCTATACTTTCCTGTATATATTTCTCCCTTCACCCCTACACTGTCTGTAGATCCTCACCCTCCTTCATACTGTCCTCCTGTATATTTCTTTACCCTTCTCCCCTATATTGACATGTATATCCTCCTCGCTACTGCCTGTACCGTCCTATATATGCTTTCCCTCCACCCTCCTGTACATTATCCTCCTCTTCTCCTATACTGTCCTGTATATCATCCTTCCCCTCATCAATACCATCCTGTAAATCCTCCCCATCCTCCATATCTTCCTGTAGATCATCACCCTCCTTCATACCGTCCTGTATATCCTCACCCTCCTTAATACTGTTTTGTATCTCTTTACCCTTCCCCCATATACTATAATGTATATCCTCCTCTATACTGCGTGTACCTTCCTGTTTATGCTTTCCTTCCTTAATACCGTCCTGTATATCTCCCCACTGTTTTGTATATCCTCCCCTCCTGTATACAGTTTTGTATATCCTTCCCTCCCCTATATGATCCTGTACATTCCTCTTCCTCTACCCCTATACTGTCCTGTAAATTACCCCTCCTCCCCTATACTGTCCTGTATAATCCCCCTCCTCTTCTATACTGTCCTGTAAATTCCCCATCTCCCCTATACTGTCTGGTATTCCACCTCCTCCCCTACACTGTCCTGTATATTCCTCCCTCCTCTAGATTGTCCTGTATGTTAGTCCCTTCCACTATGTGGTCCTGTATACCCCCACTATACTGTCCTATAAATTTCCCATTATACCCTTTCACTGTCCTGTACATCCTCTCCCCTCTATACCCTCCCGTATACAGTATCTCCTTCTCAATACCTTCCTGCATATCCCCCCATCCTCTCCTGTTTATCCTGTCAAATATAGTATATCGCCTCCCCCATACTGTCATGTATATTTCTGCCCTCCCCTATACGGTCCTGTATACTCCCCCCTCCTCTCATACTGTCCTGGAAATTCTCACTCCTCCCCTATACTGTCCTTTATACTCCCCCCTCCACTTCTATACTGTCCTGTAAACTTCCACCCTTCCCCTATACTGTCCGGTATATTTCCCATACACTGTTCTGTATATTCCTCCCCTGTACAGTCCCCTTTCTCCTCCACAGTGTCTTGTATATTCCGCCCTCCTCTAGACTGTCTTGTATGTTAGTCCCTTCCCCTATACTGTCCTGTATAGTCCCTTCCCCTATACTGTCCTGTATATTCCCCTCCCCCCTATAATATCCTGCATATCCCCCTCCTGTCATATATACACCTCCTCTCCTCTATGCTATCCTGTATATTCAAATAATTCCTCCCTCCCCTATACTGTTCTGTGTATTCCTTCATCATCTAAACTGTCCTGTATATCCCCCTCCCCAATACTGTCCCTTTTAGTCCTCCTCTATACTTTTCCGTGTACTCCTCTCCTTTGCGGTCCTGTATATTCTCCTTCCTCTTCTACACGGTCCTGTAAATACCTCTCCCTGATCTATTCTGTCCTGTATACCAGCACCCTTCTCCTCTATAATGTCCTATATATTGGCCAACCTACTCCTACATACTGTCATATACATATATATATACACACACACACATACACACGCTCCCTCCTACCCTTACCGGTGCTGCATATTCTCCCTCATCTCCTAAATGTTCCTGTGTATATTCCCTCTACTTGCCTATACTGTCCTGAATATTCATACTGTCCTATACCCATCTGTAAATCACCCTTCCTTCCCTATACTGTCCTGTATATCCCCCTCTCCTGTATATTCCCCCTTCTTCCATATACTTTCCTTTATATTCCACCTCCTATGCATACTGTCCTGTATGTCCCCCTCATCCCTATACTGTGCCGTATATTCCCCTTTCACCCCTATTCTTCCCCATATATTCCTCCTCCTCCGTGCTGTCCTATATATTCTCCCTCCTATACTGCATATTCCCCCTCTTCACCTATACTGTCCAAAATTCCCCTCCTCTCCTATACTGCCCTCAACATTCTTCCCCTATACTGTCCTGCATATTTTTTCCCTCCTCTATAATTTCCTATATATTCCCCTCCTCCCCTATACGGTCCTGTATGTTCCCTCTCCTCTTCTATGCATCCTGTATATCCCCACGTCCTCTATACTGTCCTGTACATCCCCTATATTGTCCAGTATATTCCCCCCTCCTTCCCTATACTGTACTTTATATTCCACCTCCTGCCTATACTGCCCTGTATATCCCCCTTCTCCCTATACTGTCCTGTATATTCCCCTTCTACCTATACTATTCTGTATATGCTTCTTCTGCCTCTTTACTATCCTGTATATCCCCCTATTCCTGTCTACTGTCCTATATATTCCCCCTATACTGTCCTGTATATTCCGCTTCTCCCTATACTGTCCTGTATAATCCAACTTATCGCTCTAGGGTCTTGCATATCCCCTTCCTCTCCCTAGTGTCCTGCTTATCCCCCCTCGATACTATCCTGTATACCCCTCTCTTCCTGTCTACTGTCCTGCAAATTCTCCTACTCCCTATACTGTTCTATGTATCCCCCATCTTCCTCTAAATTGTCCTGTATAACCAGTTTTCCTCTATACTGTCCTGTATATCCCGCTCCCCCTATTCTCCCTATACTGTCCAGTATATCCCCTATGCTGTCCTGTAGAATACCTCCCCTCGCCTATACTACCCTGTATATCCGTATATTTCCCCTATACTGTCATGTATATCCCTATATATTTCACCTTCTCCCTATACTGTCCCATATACCCTCTTCTTCTACTGTCCTGTATTTGCTCCTTCTAGACCATCCTGTGTATTCCTCTTCTTATGCTGTCCTGTATATGCCCCCTCTTCCTCTATACCAGACCTGGGCAAGGGGCGGCCCGCGGGCCACATCCGGCCCGCCTGCTCTCTGTGACCGGCCCGCCCGTCTTCAGCCGGTGCAGTGGAGCCGGGCTGCAGCGTGCCGAGCAGGAAGAGATCCTGTGCAGGTCCGCACAGTCAGTGCAGGAGAAGGAGCAGCACAGCAGACGGAATAATTCATCTTCCAGGACCTGCGATGATGTCACGCCCATGTGACTGTGTGGGAGGAGACACAGGATGCCGGGCAGAAAGCAAGATACTGAATCCTGAAGGAGATGTGGACACATGACTGGTAATAAGAAAAGAGGGGACATGAGGGGGAGGGGGGCTGCAGGGTGAGGGGCATATGAGGGAAGATGGAGTTGCAGGGTGAGTGCATATGAGGGAAGATGGAGCTGCAGGGTGAGTGTGATATGAGGGAAGATGGAGCTGCAGGGTGAGTGGGATATGAGGGCTGCAGACTGACAGAAGGATGTGAAGGGCTGCAGAGTGTTTGAGAGGGGTAAGTTGGGGTACAGGCAGGGTGAGATGTGTGGGCAGGGTGTGTGACATATGGGGGTGTAGTGTGTGTGATATGGGGGTGCAGGCTGTATGGGTTAGCAGGGTGTGTGACATATGGGGGTGTAGTATATTACAGGTGTGCTATATGGAGGTGTATATAGTGGTGTAGTATATGGGGGGTATAGTGATGTAGTATATTACAGGTGTACTATATGGAGGTGTAGTATATTACAGGTGTACTATATGGAGGTGTAGTATATTACAGGTGTGCTATATGGAGGTGTAGTATATTACAGGTGTGCTATATGGAGGTGTAGTATATTACAGGTGTGCTATATGGAGGTGTAGTATATTACAGGTGTGCTATATGGAGGTGTACTATATTACAGGTGTGCTATATGGAGGCGTAGTATATTACAGGTGTGCTATATGGAGGCGTAGTATATTACAGGTGTGCTATATAGGGGTGTAGTGATGTAGTATATTACAGGTGTGCTATATGGAGGTGTAGTATATTACAGGTGTGCTATATTGAGGTGTAGTATATTACAGGTGTAGTATATGGGGTGTAGTGATGTAGTATATTACAGGTGTATATAGGGGTGTAGTGATGTAGCATATTACAGGTGTATATAGGGGTGTAGTGATGTAGTATATTACAGGTGTACTATATGGAGTTGTAGTATATTACAGGTGTACTATATGGAGTTGTAGTATATTACAGGTGTGCTATATGGAGGTGTAGTATATTACAGGTGTAGTATATGGGGTGTAGTGATGTAGTATATTACAGGTGTAGTATATAGGGGTGTAATGATGTAGTATATCGGAGGTGTATTATATAGTGGTGTAGTATAATACAGGTGTATATGGGGGTGTAGTATATTACAGGTATATAGAGGGAGTGTAGTAATAATACAGGTATAGTATATAGGAGTGTAGTTTATTACAGGTGTAGTATATGGAGGGGGTGTAGTGATGTAGTATATTGGGTAGAACTGAGGTAATTATATTAGTCCGGCCCTCTAAACCAATCCCAATTTCCCATGCGGCCCCATGGGAAAATTAATTGCCCACCCCTGCTCTATACTGTCCTGTATCTCCCCCTTCTTCCTATACTGTCCTGTACAGTCTCCCTCTACTGTCATGTATATCCCACCTTCTCCCTATATCATCCTGTATATTTCTCCTCTTGTCCTGTATATGCCACTTCTCCCTCTATACTGTCCTGTTTATTCCCCCTTCTCCTATACTCTCCTGTAAATTCCCTCTATACTGTCCTGTATATGCCCCTTCTTCCTCTATACGGTCCTGTATAGTCCCCCTTTCCCTATACTGTCCTGTATATTCCTACGTCTCTCTATACTATTCTGTATATTCCCCCTTCTCCCTATACTGTAATGTATAACCCCCGCTTCCTCTATACCTGCCTGCATATGCCCCCTCTCCCTATACTCTCCTGTATATTTTTCCTTCTCCCTATACTGTCTTGTATATTCCCCCTATACTGTCCTGAATAAGCCAATTCTCCCTCTATACTGTCCCGTATACTCACATTCTCCCTATACTGTCCTGTATATGCCCCTTCTTCCTCGATATGGTACTGTACAGCCCCCTTCTCACTATAATGTCCTATATCTTTCCTCTCCCCTATACACCTCCTGTTCTCCTCTATTCTGTGCTATATATCCCCCTATACTGACCTATATAATCCCCCTCCTCTCCCTATAGTGTCTTGTAAATCCCCTTCCTCCCCCTATAGTGTCCTGTATATTCACCCTTCTCCCTATACTGTCCTGTATACCCCCTCTATACTATCCTGTACATTCCTCTACTCCCTATACTGTGCTGTATATCCCCCCCTTCGGTGTACTGTATGTCCCCCATCTTCCTCTATACTGTCCTGTATATCCCCTGTTCTCTATACTGTCCTGTATATCCCGCTTCCCATATACCAGGGGTCTCAAACACGCGGGCCGCATGCGGCCCTTCAGGTGGCTTCTTGCGGCCCGCTGGCCCGGTAAAGATGGCGACCGGTGCAAGAGGCCGCAGCCTCCAGCTATCTATTTCAGTTTACAGTTTTGCCTTTGCCGGGCACAGTAAAGTTCTCGCTGCAGAACACAATAACAGCCGCCTGCCAATCAGAGGCAAGCACCTGCTCCATATGACCTCAGATGCTTACCTGTGATTGGCCAGTGGCTGTTGTGCAGTGAGAACTGCTCTGAGTGCTCTGCACGCGCCGGCAGAAAGTTCAGCAGTGACAGGCAGGAGCTGTGATCATTATCGGGTCCACATGCCTGCGTGCTGCTGAGCCGACGGAGGATAGGTGAGCAGAATGTTTTTGTGTGTTTCTGCCGCAGGCTGAGCCTGCACAGGGTGTGTGTGTGTGTGTGTGTGTCAGCTGAGGGTGCACAGGGTGTGTGTGTGTGTTTCTGCTGCTGGCTGAGGCTGCACAGGGTGTGTGTGTGTGTTTCTGCTGCTGGCTGAGGCTGCACAGGGTGTGTGTGTGTGTGTGTTTCTGCTGCTGGCTGAGGCTGCACAGGGTGTGTGTGTGTGTGTGTGTGTTTCTGCTGCTGGCTGAGGCTGCACAGGGTTTGTGTGTGTGTGTGTTAGCTGAGGCTGCACAGGGTTTGTGTGTGTGTGTGTGTGTGTGTTAGCTGAGGCTGCACAGGGTTTGTGTGTGTGTGTGTGTCTGTTAGCTGAGGCTGCACAGGGTGTGTGTGTGTCTGTTAGCTGAGGCTGCACAGGGTTTGTGTGTGTGTGTGTGTGTGTGTGTCTGTTAGCTGAGGCTGCACAGGGTGTGTGTGTGTGTGTGTGTCAGCTGAGGCTGCACAGGGTGTGTGTCTGTTAGCTGAGGCTGCACAGGGTGTGTGTGTGTGTGTGTGTGTGTGTGTGTCAGCTGAGGCTGCACAGGGAGTGTGTCTGTTAGCTGAGGCTGCACAGGGTGTGTGTGTGTGTGTCTGTTAGCTGAGGCTGCACAGGGTGTGTGTGTGTGTGTGTGTGTATGTCTGTTAGCTGAGGCTGCACAGGGTTTGTGTGTGTGTCTGTTAGCTGAGGCTACACAGGGTTTGTGTGTGTGTGTTAGCTGAGGCTGCACAGGGTTTGTGTGTGTGTTAGCTGAGGCTGCACAGGGTTTGTGTGTGTGTGTTAACTGAGGCTGCACAGGGGGTGTGTGTGTGTGTTAACTGAGGCTGCACAGGGGGTGTGTGTGTGTGATAGCTGAGGCTGCACAGGGTTTGTGTGTGTGTTAGCTGAGGCTGCACAGGGTTTGTGTGTGCGTGTGTTAGCTGAGGCTGCACAGGGTGTGTGTTAGCTGAGGCTGCACAGGGTGTGTGTGTGTCTGTGTCTGTTAGCTGAGGCTGCACAGGGTTTGTGTGTGTTAGCTGAGGCTGCACAGGGTGTGTGTGTGTGTGTTAGCTGAGGCTGCACAGGGTGTGTGTATGTCTGTTAGCTGAGGCTGCACAGGGTGTGTGTGTGTCTGTTAGCTGAGGCTGCACAGGGTATGTGTGTGTGTGTCTGTTAGCTGAGGCTGCACAGGGGGTGTGTGTGTGTTAGCTGAGGCTGCACAGGGTTTGTGTGTTTGTGTGTGTCTGTTAGCTGAGGCTGCACAGGGGGTGTGTGTGTGTGTGTGTGTTAGCTGAGGCTGCACAGGGTTTGTGTGTGTGTGTGTGTCTGTTAGCTGAGGCTGCACAGGGTTTGTGTGTGTGTGTCTGTTAGCTGAGGCTGCACAGGGTTTGTGTGTGTGTGTCTGTTAGCTGAGGCTGCACAGGGTATGTGTGTGTGTGTGTGATTACTACAAGAAGACATGCATGGGGCACATTAATACAAGAAAGGGACCTGCATGAAGCACATTACTATAGGAAGGGGGCCTGCATATGGGGCACATTATTATAAGAAGGGGACCTGCATGGGGCACATTGCTACAAGGGGGCAAGGATGCGCACATTTTTACAGAATGGGGAATAGGATGGGGCACATTACTACAAGATGTTGGCCAAAATTACAATGCAGTGCTTATTGTAAATAAAACTGTATTACTTACAAAAAAAATGTGTGCATTATATATATATATATATGGTACCACTACCAATGTCACTTTGTCCTGAAAAGAATGCGGCCCCTCAAATTATTTTTTTTCTGTGTGCGGCCCATACACCCAGCTGAGTTTGAGACCCCTGCCCTATACTATCCTGTATATCCCCTACTGGTGCCTGTATTATTACTACTATTTATTTATAGAGCACCATTGATTCCATGGTGCAGTACATAGGGGGTTACATACAGAA
This sequence comes from Anomaloglossus baeobatrachus, assembly GCF_048569485.1. NCBI lineage: Eukaryota > Metazoa > Chordata > Amphibia > Anura > Aromobatidae > Anomaloglossus > Anomaloglossus baeobatrachus. Next base: position 129,303,091 of record NC_134364.1, read on the forward strand.
TACATGTTCAAGTTACAGTAGACAGACTAGTACAGAGGAAAGAGGACCCTGCCCTTGCGAGCTTACATTCTATAGGAGAGGAGACAATATAATACCTCTCCTCCCCTATACTGTCCTGTATATCCACACCTCTCCCTATAGTGTTTTGCATATTCCCCTCCTCTCCCTATAGTGTTTTGCATATTCCCCTCCTCTCCCTATAGTGTCCTGTATATTCCCCCTTCTCCCTATACTGTCCTGTATATTTCCCTTCTCTCTACATGGTCCTGTATATTCCCCCTTCTCCCTATACCGTCCTGTATATTCCCCCCTTCTATTGTCCTGTACCTGCCCCATTTTCCTCTATACTGTCATACATATTTTGCTTTCTCCCTATACTGTCCTGTATATGCTTCTTCTGCCTCTATACTATCATGTATATGCCCCTTCTTACCCTATACCGTCCTGTATATCTCCCCTCCTCCCTCTATTGTCCTGTATATTCAATCTATACTGTACTCTATAGCCCCCTCTTCCTTTATACGGTCTTGTATATGCCCTTCTCACTATACAGCCAGATATATGCCCCTTCTTCCTCTATACTGTCCTGTATATTCCCCTTCTCACTATACTATTCTGTATATGACCCTTTTTTCTTCTATATGGCATTGTATATTCCCCTTCTCCCTATATTAACTAGTGATGTGTCGGTCACGAACGATCCGACACAAAGATCCGGCTCCCTGCTGTGACTGACAGGGGCTGGATCCTCAGGGAGATGCACTAAATTCTCTAAATGGCTCTTTTCGCCGCTGAAACCCCACCCACCCACGGCTAAACCCCACCCACTCAACAATCTAATCGGTGCCTTGTAAGTGGGCGCGGTGTAGCCGCGGGTAGGCGGGGTTTCAGCGGCATTACTATAATTTTAAATGTGTGTTCACCAGGGGTGAACACATATTTAATAGGGCGCCAGGAACGATCCGAATGAGCCGGCTCTTTTTGGTGAGCGGAGCCAAAAAGAGCTGGACTGCCCATCACTAATATTAACCTATATATGCCCCTTATTCCTCTATACGTCCTGTAAATTCCCCCTATACTATCCTGTATATGCCCCTTCTTCCGCTATATAGTTTTGTAAATTCTCCTTCTTCCTTTATACTGCCCTGTATACCCCCGCCTCCATATATTGCCCTGTATATGCCCCTTCTTCCTCTATACTGTCCTGTATACCCCCTTCTCCCTATATTGCCCTGTATATGCCCCTTCTTCCTCTATACTGTCCTGTATACCCCCTCCTCCATATATTGCCCTGTATATGCCCCTTCTTCCTCTATACTGTCCTGTATAACCCCCTTCTCCCTATATTGCCCTGTATATGCCCCTTCTTCCTCTATACTGCCCTGTATACCCCCTCCTCCAAATATTGCCCTGTATATGCCCCTTCGTCCTCTATACTGTCCTGTATATCCCCCTTCTCCCTATATTGCCCTGTATATGCCCCTTCTTCCTCTATACTGTCCTGTATACCCCCTTCTCCCTACATTGCCCTGTATATGCCCCTTCTTCCTTTATACTGTCCTGTATACTCCCTTCTCCATATATTGCCCTGTATATCCCCCCTTCTCCCTATATTGCCCTGTATATGCCCCTTCTTCCTCTATACTGTCCTGTATATCCCCCTTCTCCCTATATTGCCCTGTATATGCCCCTTCTTCCTCTATACTGTCCTGTATATGCCCCTTCTCCCTATATATCCCCCTTTCTCCCTATATTGCCCTGTATATGCTCCTTCTTCCTCTATACAGTCCTGTAAATTCCCCCTATACTGTCCTGTATATGCCCCTTCTTCTTCTATACAGTTTTGTAAATTCCCCTACTCCCTATACTGTCCTAAATATCCCCCTTCTCAATACACTGTCCTGTATATCCCCCCTTCTCCCTATACTGTCCTGTATAATTTCCCTTTTTCTCGATACTGTCCTGTATATGCCCCTTCTTCCTCTATACTGTCCTGTGTATACCCCTTCTCCCTATAGTGCCTTGTATATGCCCCTTCTATACGGTCCTGTGAATTCCCCCTATACTGTCCTGTATATGCCCCTTTGTCCCCTATACAATCCTGTGAATTCACCTATACTGTCCCGTATATGCCTCTTCCTCTATACGGTTCTGTAAATTCTCCTACTCCCTATACTGCCCTCAATAGCCCCCTCTTCCTCTATGCCCCTTTCTTCCTATACTGTATGCTATATCCCTCTTCTTCCTATACTATCCTATATATTCCCCCTTCTCACGATATTGCCTGTATATGCGCCTTCTTCCTCTATACTGTCCTGTATATCCCCATTCTTCCTCTATACTGTCCTGTATATCCCCATTCCTATATTGCCCTGTATATGCCCCTTCTTCCTCTATACTGTCCTGTATATCCCCCTTCTTCCTCTATACTGTCCTGTATATGCCCCTTCTTCTATAGTTTTGTAAATTCCCCTACTCCCTATACTGCCCTGAATATCCCCCTTCTCAAAATACTGTCCTGTATATCCCCCCTTCTCCCTATACTGTCCTGTATAGTCTCCCTTTTTTCTCGATACTGTCCTGAATATCTCCCTTCTCAAAATACTGTCCTGTATATCCCCCCTTCTCCCTATACTGTCCTGTATAGTCTCCCTTTTTCTCGATACTGTCCTGTATATGCCCCTTCTTCCTCTATACTTTCCTGTATATACCCCTTCTTCCTATAGTGCCTTGTATATGCCCCTTCTTCATGTCCTATATATCCCTCTTCCCCCTATACTCTCCCATATATGCCCCTTCTTCCGCTATATGGTTCTGTAAATTCTCTTACTCCCTATACTGCCCTGAATAGCCCCCTCTTCCTCTATGCCCCCTTTCTCCTTATACTGTCTGGTATACCCTTCTTCCTATACTATACTGTATCCTGTACAGTCCCCCCTTCTCTCGATATTGCCTGTATATGCGGCTTCTTCCTCTATACTGTCCTGTATATCCCCCTTCTACCTATATTGCCCTGTATATGCCCCTTCTTCCTATAATACTGGCCTGTATATGCCCCTTCTTCCTCTATACTGTCCTGTATATCCCCCTTCTCGATATACTGTCCTGTATATCCCCCTTCTCGATATACTGACCTGTATATGCCCCTTCTTCCTCTATACAGTCCTGTATATCCCCCTTCTTCCTCTATACTGACCTGTATATCCCCCTTCTTCCTTTATATTGCCCTGTATATCCCCCTTCTTCCTCTATACTGTCCTGTATATGCCCCTTCTTCCTCTATACTGACCTGTATATCCCCCTTCTTCCTCTATACTGACCTGTATATCCCCCTTCTTCCTCTATACTGACCTGTATATCCCCCTTCTTCCTCTATACTGACCTGTATATCCCCCTTCTCGATATACTGTCCTGTATATCCCCCTTCTCCCTATATTGCACTGTATATGCCCCTTCTTCCTCTATACTGTGTCCTATATATCCCCTTCTTCCTTTATATTGCCCTGTATATGCCCCTTCTTCCTCTATACTGTCCTGTATATCCATCCGCCTTGTACCTATACGGTCCTGTATATTCCTCCCTATAGTATCCGGTACGTCAGCCTCCCTCGCACGCATTCCCCGCTTCCTCCCGCCAGCCTTTCATTCCACTTCCGGCCTCTGTGGCACGGCCTCGGATCCCCGGGCTTACCTGGGTGATGTGTCCGGCTCTAGGGGTCTCACTGCGGCAGACACCGGCCACACACAAACAATGACTCTGATTGGGCGACAGCCAAGACTCTGAGAAGCGCCCACCGGCGCCGCTGCGGCTCATGATTGGTTACTACTGGCGGGGAACCGGCGGATGTAGGTGGGACTAGTGAAATACCCAATAAGCGATTTCTATTAAGTCAGAACAGCTTTGATGGATGTAACAACCGTCCAATCAGCAAAGACACACAGATTTCCAGTACCTAATCTGTGATTGGCTGCTTCTTTTGAGGGACAGCTCTTCACAGAATTATATTATCAGAGGCGTCTGTGTGGGCGGACGTTCAGCGATTGGGTGAAACTAGGTAGATTGACTGCATAAGGCGTGGCCTACTGTATCAATGACAGATAATCTCGCCAATCACAGGAGACATCTGAGTGATTGACAACTAGTAGTGACGGCCGCTCCGGCTGTGACTCACTGTCTCCACCCCACCATACTCTGCATCTAGCACTGCACAGGCCGTGATGACATCACCTCTATACCCAGTCCACAGGAGCCCTCACTGCACAGCACTGGCCCTGAGCACATCATCTACACTGCCTCCTCCTCACAGCGCTGCTGCCTCCTCCCACACCTCTCCACAGCGCTGCTGCTCCTCCACACTCGCTCCACAGCGCTGCTGCCTCCTCCCACACTCTCCACAGCGCTGCTGCCTCCTCCCACACCTCTCCACAGCGCTGCTGCCTCCTCCCACACCTCTCCACAGCGCTGCTGCCTCCTCCCACACCTCTCCACAGCGCTGCTGCCTCCTCCCACACCTCTCCACAGCGCTGCTGCCTCCCCCACAGCGCTGCTCCATCCCCACACCTCTCCACAGCGCTGCTGCCTCCCACCCTCCCACAGCCTGCTGCCTCCTCTCACACCTCTCCACAGCGCTGCTGCCTCCTCCCACACCCTCTCCACAGCGCTGCTGCCTCCTCCCACACCTCTCCACAGCGCTGCTAGCCTCCTCCCTACACCTCTCCACAGCGCTGCTGCCTCCTCTCCACACTCCTCTCCACAGCGCTGCTGCCTCTCCTCACACCTCTCCACAGCGCTGCTGCCTCCTACCACACCTCTCCACAGCGCTGCTGCCTCCTCTCACATCTCTCCACAGCGCTGCTGCCATCCTCCACACCTCTCCACAGCGCTGCTGCCTCCTCCCTCCACAGCTGCCACCCTCTCCACAGCGCTGCTCA